>NC_050189.1:19369855-19372355 GCF_008315115.2 Sander lucioperca
CAGTGCAGAATGAATGGGACTCTATGGAGCTATACCCCTCAAAATCCACTTTTCTCAGGATATAATTTTTTGTCTAGTAATTTGAATGTTGCATTTGAAAGGGGAGGCTAAGAAAATACACACTGCTGGGTGTTAGATTTTTTTAAAGTGGCTTTTTTGTTCTAAAAAGCCTTTCAAAATGTCAATGACGTCATACACATATACGGCCAGAGATTCTGCTTTACGGCGAGCTCTGAGTCACTTCCTTTGTTCTCTCGAGGCATCGACAACACAGCTGACAGGTTAGACTCTCCCTGTTAATACACGGGCTAGAAAGAGGTTTGCTAATGTTTTAAAGACCACGCCGAAATATTCACTCTGGCATTCTGGTTCTGCTTCGGATGCCGTCAAGCGGGATCTCCGATCGTAATCTGTCCTTCACTGACCAATCAGCATTCATTAGCAGAATGCTAGCGTGTTATGGGCAACAACGACTCAACCTGTAACAAATCGAAAGGGCATAAGTACTTGTTCATTCAACTTTCGACCTATAATCCATGTTGAACTTGCAAAAACTACAATCCAATCTGAGATTTCTCATCGACAATCAGGCAAAAGAGACAAATTTAGCCGTCTAGCTCCATAGGGTCCCATTCATTTTGCACTGGACCGTGATCACCCCCAGTGGAACTCTGGTGGAACTGCAACCAAAGTAGGTACAATGGGGCTTAATAGGGAGTGGAACGGCTTTCCGTAGACGGGCTTTGATGTTAGCTAGCTACCGGTGTTTGTATCGTAAATCTCCTTCCTGCCGAATTTCCCCGCCCCCTTCGCGTTTAGCTGTCTTTACAGTTAGCTAGCTACGTCTTCGGTGTTTGTACCGAAAATCTCCTCCCTGCCGAATTTATCCCGTCTGTCTTTACAGTTAGCTAGCTAAATTAACCCGACAGCAGGTGGGTTAAGCACCAAAACGAATAGTTAAGATAACAGAAAAGTGAAGGGGGAGATCTGGCAGCTGGGACATGTTCTCATGCTGCTGACAACAGCAATCGAAAATGCTCGCTATCGCGGAGAGTCCCCCTGCATTCCCCACCCACACCCTCTCTCAGCCTCGTTGAGTAGCTAGCTAGCTAGCGTTACAACAAACCCCGTCCGCCTGGTAAAATCCAAAAGATGACATTGGCATGTGAAATATACTGTGATAGTGTGGTAAAACCTGCTAACGTTAGCCACTAATGTTAGCTTGCTGGCTCACTAGCTAACTGGTCAGCTAGCTACAAATACAGATTGATTCGAGAAAAACGTAATTATGTTGGGGAAACTGCAGCTATTTTATTAGCATGACATGAATAAACATTACTAAACGTAACGTAAATAAACTTGAATGGGTAAACTCGGCCGTGAACAGATGCATTTTAATCAACAATAGCTTTACCAATAAAAACTCCCATAATTCCACGCAACTTCCCAACGTCATCAAACGTCTGTGTTTACCATCCATTGTTTTGGTTCAGAGACCCCTAGCGGCAGAAAGTTACATATTGTACGTTTAAAACGCACTTTTAAAATCCTGTTTTTAATCAAAAAAAAAAAAAAAAAAAAAAGTCTGCGTTGGCCGGGAATCGAACCCGGGTCAACTGCTTGGAAGGCAGCTATGCTCACCACTATACCACCAACGCTTGCAGGGACAGCATTGAGGATGGAGTCTACCAGCCTGGGTAACGCACACACACACACACACACACACACACACACACACACACACACACACACACACACACACACACACACACACACACACACACACACACACACACACACACACAGACCACACACAGAGACAACACACACACACACACACACACACACACACACACACACACACACACACACAGAGAGACAACACACACACACACACACACACACACACACACACACACACACACACACACACACACAGAGACAACACACACACACACAGAGAGACAACACACACACACACACACACCACACACACACACAGAGACAACACACACACACACACACACACACACACACAGAGACAACACACACACACACACACACACACACACACACAGAGACAACACACACACACACACACACACACACACACACACACACACACACACACACAGAGACAACACACACACACACACACACACACACACACCACACACACACACACACACACACACACACACACACACACACACACACACAGAGAGACAACACACACACACACACACACACACACACACACACACACACACACACAGAGAGACAACACACACACAGACACACAGCTTTTTGTTATTTATCTGTTATCTTGCTCTATCTTTTCCAATGTTGTAGATACAGATATGGTAATAATATCGGTCTAAAATGATTTCAAACTGCTTTTTTCCCACCTTACTCTTCTACAAATCTAGGGAACACACTGTATAGTTTCAGTTTAGTTTTTTTCTTGAAGGTTTTAGTCTTTATTTATCCTCAGTTTACT
>NC_050189.1:19379855-19382355 GCF_008315115.2 Sander lucioperca
TGCGGAGACCAACTCCTGTCTGGAAGCGCCAATACAGTTGCAGGAGGTCCACGCTGCCCTGCAGAATATGCAGGGGAGACGTGCCCCAGGCATCGATGGCCTCACAGTTGAGTTTTTTAAAGCCTTCTTGGATATTTTAGCACATGATGTTTTAGATGTTTTTAATGAAAGTCTGTCCTCTGGCTCCATGCCCATGTCCTGCCGCAGGGCGGTGGTTACGCTGCTACCAAAAAAAGGCAACCTGCAGGACATTAAAAACTGGCGCCCTGTGTCTTTGCTCTGTGTGGATTACAAGCTTCTGTCCAAAGTCTTTGCCTCCAGGCTGGGGAGAGCTATGGAGCAGGTCATCCATCGGGACCAGACCTACTGTGTGCCCGGCAGGTCCATGGTGGACAATGTCCACCTTATTCGTGATGTTTTGGAGGTCTCCAGCTCGTTGGGGTTTAACACTGGTCTGATTTCTCTGGACCAGGAAAAGGCTTTTGACCGCGTTGAACACAGCTTCCTCTGGAAAGTAATGGGGAAGTTTGGGTTCAGCGCTGGTTTCATAGCCAAGATCAAGGTGTTGTACAGTGAGGTTGAGAGTGTGCTGAAGTTTAACGGCAGTCTGTGTGCTCCTTTTAGAGTGTGTAGAGGCGTCCGGCAGGGCTGTGCTCTGTCCGGGATGCTCTACGCACTCTCCCTAGAACCCCTCCTCTGCAGACTACGCAACAACATTGAAGGTCTGATTTTACCTGGTTTTAGTGAGAACATGGTTTTATCTGCTTATGCTGATGACGTCATTGTTTTTATTAAGAGCCAGCATGAGTTAGACGTTTTAGAAAACACTGTTTCTGGTTTTAACATCTTATCTGCAGCGAGGGTGAACTGGAAAAAAGTGAAGCCCTCGCTGTTGGTGAATGGCATGACGGTCTCCCGGTTCCCCCCAACATCTGGCCTGGAAAAGAGACGGCCTGAAATACCTCGGTATATTCCTCGGTAATGAGGTCATGGTGCGGAGAAACTGGGAGACCGTCATGGAAAAAATTGAAAACAAAATGAATAAATGGAAGTGGCTACTCCCTCAGATGTCATATAGAGGTAGAGTTTTAGTCTTAAATAACCTTGTTGCATCCCTTTTGTGGCACCGTTTAGCTTGTGTGGACCCCCCGTCAGGTCTACTGGCTCAGATACAGCGGAAGATGGTAGATTTTTTTTGGGGGGGTCTACACTGGGTGCCACAGGGGGTGCTGTTTTTATCAAGAGAGGAGGGGGGACAGGGCCTTGTCCACCTGGCCAGCAGAACGGCCACCTTCAGGCTTCAGTTTATTCAAAAGTTTCTGACAGGGCCGCCTGACTTGGTGTGGAGGAACGTGACCAGCTGTATCCTCAGACATGTGAGTAAACTGGGGCTGGACGCTGCTCTGTTTTTAACTGATCCTAAATTTTTAAAGTTAAGTGGGTTTCCTCCTTTTTATCAGGGCGTTTTTAAATCTTGGGCCCTTTTTAACTGTACATTGAGTGATGGGTCTAACTCTCTGCACTGGTTGTTGAAGGAGCCATTGATCAACGGGAGCAGACTGGACATCTGCAGCGGGGTGCCCGGGCTGCTGGCAGCCCTGAACCGATCCGGGACTCTGAGCCTGCAGCAGCTGGTGGAGGCAGCAGGGCCTGAACTATCGGGGGCCGGGGCTCTGGGCTCTCTCCTGGGAATGACCTCTATCCGGGTCACACAAAGACTCTTGGCCTTATGGACACGAAAGCTGAGCGGCAGAGAGAGGAGACTCCTCATGGAGTACAGCCGGGGAGAGGCTAGGCCAGATCCCACAGACCCGTTCCCAGAGATCCACCTGAGCCCAGAGTTTGGAGAGGAGACCGGCCCCCTGCTAGCTGTCAGTAGCCCGGGAAAACTCACCCTGCACGGAGCAGACAAAGCAACATTGTACCAGAACTGTGTGAAAGCAATAAACAAAAAAGGACTGAGTGGCAGACCCCCCACTGTCTGGAATGATAGGTTGGGGGGGGGACATCCTCGTCCCCAGTGGAGAGTTTTATACAAGCCTCCCCTCAAAAAACGGACCGCTGACCTCCAGTGGAGGATTTTACATGGTGCTGTCGGCTCCAATGCTTTTATCTCTGTTCTTAACCCAGCTGTTCTTAGCCAGGGCCTTTTCTGTAACCTCCGAGAGACTGTGGACCACATGTTCACTGAGTGGAAGAGACTCACAGAGTTCTTCTCTCTTTTAACATTGGTTTTTAGTCTTTTTAATGTAGTTTTTACTGAGAGGGTTTTTATTATGGGAGCTGCCTACAAGAAGGCACAAAAAGAAAAATGGCAGCTCCTGAACTACCTTTCAGGTGAAGCAAAAATGGCGATTTACATAAGCAGGAAGAACAGGGTGGAGAACAGAGAGGGGCAGGAGACCAGGACAGTCTGGCTCTGTAACATCAGAACAGAGAGGGGCAGGAGACCAGGACAGTCTGGCTCTGTAACATCAGAACAGAGAGGGACAGGAGACCA
>NC_050189.1:19384855-19399855 GCF_008315115.2 Sander lucioperca
TTTCTTTGAGCGTTTTACATTACATTCACAAAATCCTTGTCTTGCCGCTGACAGACTCAGATTATTATTCTAAGTGTCTGACAACATTATGGAAAGGATTTCCAAGGAGGTCGACCTTTGTGTTAAAGAGAAAGATCCTTTTTTTTTTTAAACCTAAAAACATCCGAGAAATTTGCGTTCGCTAAACCCACCAGACTCCATGTAAATAACAGTGATTTTATCATCATAAAACACACTTCATTCAAAGTCGACAGAAACTAAATAAAACTATTAAAAGCCGTTTTTTGCACTTCGTCAACCATCACAACTCTAGTTTTGGTTGAAATAAACACATAGTTTACAGATGTACATGTGAAAATATGTTGGCTCTATACACGCTAAAAGTATTGCTTTTTTAAATGGAGTCTGGTGGATTCAGCGCTTGCGACTACAGAGCTGTTTCTGGTTAAACAGAAAGGTCTCAAAGAGGTTTTAAATGTCTATCTCTGTAGGGATCCTTTCCATAATGTCATCAGGCACTTAGAATAATAATCTGAGTCTGTCAGTGGCAAAAAAAAATCCTTTTAGTGGACCAAATGGTTACATTGCAACACACATAGTTTACCGATTTACATGTGGAAATATGTTGACTCCATACATGCTAAAAGCATTGTTGACCAATGTCAAAGATTGTTGTTCTCATCAGTCACTTACACACACAAACATGGGGAAACAATGGTAGTTACCCTTTAAGCTGTGTAGATGATGCCAACGTGGCATTTGCTTCGATTGTAGTCTAGTCGCTAACCTGGCTAAAGCTGGTCTATATCCAGTATAAAAATAGAACATTTATTCCCGTCAATTAAAAACAAAACATTCATCATAAACAGTAAACAGAGCGTGTTTAAATTCTCTGGCTTTAGACGGTCACCTAGAAAGTAGTCTATATCCCCGACGTTCCACTTCCAAGATTGCTCCAGTCAAGGGCGTAACTTTGGGTTCGACATTAGGGGGGGATTTATGTTTTTTTTTATGTCAGTTAGCCTAATAGCTGGTTTGATTTGCATTGAGAGATGATTTTATGGAAAGTACCCCATGCCAATCTCTAGGTATGGTGAAGGGTATGTGATGATGTGGGGGTATGGTGAAGGGATGTGATGATGTGGGGGTATGGTGAAGGGTATGTGATGATGTGGGGACCAAGGGAACTTTATCAGGATGCATAGTATCCTGGATCCATGAAATAACTGGCCTTTCAAAATAAAAGTCTGCCTGCCTCTATGGGAATTTAACATAGGGGTGTATTGACTTATGCCCCCTGTATTTTAAAGAAGAACATTTATTTATTCACGATACATTATTCATTCACAAAGAAAATTGGTGTCCTTAAAGGTTGGATTTTTCCTCATTTTTTCAATTAAGGCATTAAGATCATTTTCCAAAAGATGTTTTTTTTTATTCTTCTTTTTAATTAACTTTAGCATGGGTGTATTCACTTAATGTTGCACTGTAACTTGACTTTATGATGTTTGTTTGTTTTCCTTCACAGAGCCAAACGTGTCGACCACGCAGCACCGGCTGTGAGCGAGCGTGTGTGTGCGTGCGTGCGGGTGTGTGTGTGAGAGGTCATGTCCGGCATGACGAGCGGCGTGTGTGTGGAGAGCGACCTTTCCACGATGCTCCAGAGAAGCTCCGCCCCCTCCCACCATCACCCCAACCACCATGGTTACGGCGGACAGGGACAGGTGAGTCGCCGTTTGATTTTTGTTTTTAACATTCGAGACACTGTCGAGTTCGGGGGTGGCACAAAGGGAGGTTTGGGGAGATCCAGCTCCGCAGGGCTGTAGTACTCAAGAGGTTGTCTAGGACTTGTTTCGGACTTGTCTCCGACTTGTCTAGGACTTGTTTCGGACTTGTTTCGGACTTGTCTCCGACTTGTCTCCGACTTGTGTTGGACTTATCTCAGACTTGTCATGGACTTGTCATGGACTTGTCTAGGACTTGTCTCGGACTTGTCTAGGATTTGTCTAGGACTTGTCAGGGACTTGTCTCGGACTTGTCTGAGACTTGTCTGGGACTTGTCTGGGACTTGTCTCTGACTTGTCTTGGACTTTGTCTCGGACTTGCCTAGGACTTGTCTCGGACTTGTCTCGGACTTGTCTCGGACTGGTCCGGGACTTGTCTCTAACTTGTCATGGACTTGTCATGGACTTGTGTCGGACTTGTCTTGGACTCAGGGGCGTAGCCGTTATTTCTGAAGTGAGGAGGGCAGATTGTTCAGGAGCATAATTTTTAATGAAAGATACTATTATCACGGTTACTATGAAGTTTAAGCTCTATCTATAGTAACGGATATGTGAATGAATGTTATGTAATTTTGCCTGATTTCATGTGGAAGTTGTTGATTGGTGCACAAAAACAGTCCCCTCCTACAGAAGATACAGCTTCTTAGGATGTAACACCATTTGCCTGAAGATGGTCTAGTACGGAAACATAGCCTACTATTGAACTTTACATATTTTTTGCAAGTTAGACAGTGTGCAGGAGTTTCTTTGCAACTTTTGACCTGCTTGTCCCCTTCCGACTGTAGAAGGAATTGTGTCTAAAATAAGGCCCTAAGGCCTGTCAAATCTGACTCCAATTTATTAATTCCCGCGCCTTCTTACATAGGACTTAAGTTTCCCAGAACGAGTGCGGATCGGGCCGCATTTTTCTGTCCGAGCCCGGCCTGCGTCCAACAGAGCAGCAACCGAGCCCGACACAGTTAAAATCCAATTTTTTTCTCATACTAACAACACATGTACGTTTGTAGGAAGGCATTCGGAAATGTCAACAGATGAACGCATCAGCGCACACGGGGCAACAAGCGCACGTTATCACAGGCGTGCACCTACATAAAAGCTTTTTTAAATTTAAAATGTTCAATGCCTTATCACGCTGATGTGACAGAGCCCGAACCCCAACATAATTTCTAAATATCTGTCCGAACCCGGGCTCGGTTCAGGTATCCATCCTCTAACCAGAAAACAAGGATCAATCTGAGACGAAGAGTTCAGTTAAGCAAAGTTTACTGAGTCCAGCATGACAGTTACAACACAATTGTGGGTTCACAAAAACAGAGTCTAAGTTTCCCCTAGCAACAGACATTAAATCAGAGCTCAGTCCACCAAGATCTCATCTGAAAATGAACTCTGATCTGAGTTTTCCCTGTCTTTATTATCTCCTCACAGGGGGTTGTCTCCTAGTTTCTAGAGAGAAACACAGACACACACACACACCACACACACCACACACACACACACACACCACTAGAGGTGCAACGATGAATCGATGAATCGATTAGTTGTCAACTATTAAATTAATCGCCAACTATTTTGATAATCGATTAATCGTTTGAGTCATTTTTTTATTAAGAAAATCAGATTTCTCTGATTCCAGCTTGTTAAATGTGAATATCTTCTAGTTTCTTCTCTCTTCTGTGACAGTAAACTGAATATCTTTTGAGTTTTGGACAACACAAGACATTTGAGGACGTCCTCTTAGGCTTTGTGAAACACTGATCCACATTTTTCACCATGTTTTGACATTTTTATAGATCAAACAACTAATCGATTAATCGAGAAAGTAATCGACAGATTAATCGACTATGAAAATAATCGTTAGTTGCAGCTCTACACACACACACACACACACACACACACACACACACACAAGATCGGGGTCTCTGTGTGGTGCAACTTCCTCGTCTGCTCTCATAACCTTTAACTGCTTTTCCTGTTTTTCTGCTTATCCGTCTGGTACACAATGCATTCTTATGCCATAAAATGGCTTAAACTATAGTTAACGGCTTAAGTTTAACCTTCTCTGTGTCAGAGACATTTCCTTGAACTAGTTCTTCAATGACTGCACACAGCTCCTTTTGCAACGTGCACAAACATAACTTTAACTGCTGATATTCTACACGATGCACCTGTCTTACATTGTAGATGTGCAAAAGTATTGTTCTGTATTGAGAGCTCCTCTCCCATTGGTTGCTGCCGATGTTTGTGTTGCGTTGCAGATGTCGAGCCTGGCGCCGATGCTGGACTATGGCTCGGAGATGGACCGGTACCGCTCGTCCATCGCCAGCTTCTACAAGACCAACGTCAACATGAACATGAACGTGAACGTCACAAACTTCCCTCAGTCCTCCAAGCTGGCAGCGCGTCTGGCGGCCGCCGGCCCCATCTTCCCTCCCGCCGCCGCCGCCAGGCTGGGCGCCATGGCGACGGCACCCTGGGGTTGCCACGACAACATGAACCACCACCCGGCGGCCGTGTTCTGGGGCCGGCCCAAACCTGCCCCGACGCACCCCCACCACCCCCACCACGCCGCGGCCGCCGCCGGACACATGGCGCCCTCGCATCACAGTACCAGCATGCAACAGGGCGGCGGGGGACCGGGGGGTGGGGGAGGGGGCGGCGCTGAGGGGGGAGGGGCGGAGAAACTGGCACACAGCGCCTCCTCACTTCCTGTGGCGCAGGGAGCCGCGCACCATCACCCCAACGGGAACTTCCTGCAGACGTACGGGGGCGCAGCGGACTGCGGTGGCATGAGCAAACAGGGACACGCCCACGCGGACATGATGGGCCTATCGGAGGCCGGCAGCTGCAACGGGGGAGGGGTGATGGGCGGCGGCTTCCTGGGGGGGCTGGGATTACCCCCAGGGGTCATTGTCATGGCGATGGGGTCGGCCGACGCCGGCAGCGCCTTCCAGATGACGGGCGGCCAGCGGGCGCTCACGGACTGCCAGCAGCACGCTAACTCCTCCCCCTGCCCGTCCGCCTCCTCGCCGTCGTCGGGGGTGACGGCCGCCGGGGGAGTGGCCCTATCGTCCACGTCGTCGTCTTCGTCGGCGGGCGCGGTGGCCAAGCGGAAGAGGAAGCGGTGCGGTGTGTGCGGGCCGTGCAGGCGGCTCATCAACTGTGGCGTGTGCTCGTCGTGCCGCAACAGGAAGACGGGTCACCAGATCTGCAAGTTCAGGAAGTGTGAGGAGCTGAAGAAGAAGCCGGGGGGAGGAGGGGGGGTGCTGGAGGTAAACACACACACACACACACACACACACACACACACACACACACACACACACACACACACACACACACACACACATAAGGCAGTGAATATTTTACAGTCAGGGTTAGATGGAAAAGAAGGTGTGTGTCTGTTTGTGTGTGTGTCTGTGTGTGTCTGTGTGTGTGTGTGTGTGTGTGTGTGTGTGTGTGTGTGTGTGTGTGTGTGTGTGTGTGTGTGTGTGTCTCTGTGTGTGTGTGTCCTGGCTCACTTTAAAGGTGCTGACACACCCGATAATTGGCCGTCTGACTCGAGTCTGTTCGGTGTGTTCCGTGCCGTCGTCCGTCGGAGGAGCCGTCGGCTTTAATTTGGGCAGATTTGACTTGTTGAATCGGAAGGCGGGCAGTCGGACTCAATGGCCAATCTGATTGGTGGAGCGCTAACCCGGAAATGACGAGCGGGATGAGTGACGAACGCCTCTCAAAATCTGACGAAAATCTTTTAAACTGACCTTTGTTGATCTGAAATGAAGACAGATTCAGCAACTACACGGCCTATTTCTCTCTTAAAATGTTTTCAGAAACACGTTTCAGTGAACTATTTTCGTAAAATACGAGATAATATTTCAAACAAGCCGCCATTACTATCGGCTGGAGAAGCCAGACCCACGTGATGCCTTCGCACGTGCAGAACGTACGCTCAAGTCGCCGTCGCTTCGATGTGTTCTGAGGCACTTTTTGGAACTGATCAGTCCGACTGGCTTTACTGCCGACGGTCAGCCGTCTGTGTGTGTGTTTGTGTGTGTGTGTGTGTGTGTGTGTTTGTGTGTGTTTGTGTGTGTGTGTGTCTGTGTCTGTGTGTGTGTGTCCTGGCTCACTTTAACCCAGCTGACTGCCAGCACGGTGAGAGCTGGAAGGCATCGCTCTTCAGCCCCGCTGAGTGTGTGTGTGTGAACTGCTGTGCAGATGGTGGGTGGTGAAAAGCGAGAGCTTGGTCCCTGCTGATGTTTGGCAGGCTGCCAACACACACACACACACACACACACACACACACACAGAGACACACACACACACACACCGAGGGATTCACAGTGATAAAGCGAGCCGAAGAGAGAGAGCGAAAGGAGAATATTTATCTGTGCGTGTGCTCTAAGAATTAGCAGCGATCAATAATTCATTGACACCAGCGTTCGACCTCACTGATACTGATGACTCTATATACACACACACACACACACACAGACACACACACACAATCACACAGACACACACACACACACGCGTGGGAATCTGCACTAACTACGGTATAACTAATTATTCCCTCAGCATCAACACACATATTGAAAGTGTGTGTGTCTGTGTGTGTGTGTGTGTGTCTGTGTGTGTGCGTGCGTGCGCGTGTGTTTGTCCAAGTGTGTGTGTGTGTGTGTGTCTCTGTGCGTGTGTGTGTGTGTGTGTGTGTGTGTGTGTGTGTGTGTGTGTGTGTCTGTGTGTGTGTGTCTCTCTTTGTGTGCATGTGTGTCTCTCTTTGTGTGTGTGTGTGTGTGTGTGTGTGTGTGTGTCTGTGTGTGTGTGTCTCTCTTTGTGTGCATGTGTGTCTCTCTTTGTGTGTGTGTGTGTGTGTGTGTGTGTGTGTGTCTCTTTGTGTGTGTGTGTCTCTGTGTGTGTGTGTGTGTGTGTGTGTGTGTGGTTTCACACTCTTGCCTCATCCCTCTTCCTGGGTGTTTTTTTGTTGTTAAGTTAACTTAGTCTCTGACTGACCGCTGACTTTAAAATGAAAAGGAATTGGATTGTAACGGCCACTGAATACTAAACCATTGATCTGAAAGACTCACTTCTTTTCTTGTCTTTTATTCTCAGCGGCCGCCCTCCGTCCCGACCGGCGAGGCGTTTCGTTGGTTCTTCTAGCCTCCCCCTCGGCCAATAGGAAGTCACCGTCACATCACGTACTGACAATTAACCCATTCTGGACTACAACATCTGGATTTTAAAACCAGATGTTTTGCAACAGGATTACTCGCTTTCATACACACTGTGTTGACGGCTCTTTTAAAAAGACTACAAATCCCACCTCAACTGGAACAGGGAAAGCAAGCTGGGAGGACGGAGGTGGAGGGAGGCAGTTTGGGTCACAGGCGACAGGAATCGGCCAATCAGAATTTGGTGCGATGATGTCACAGTTGCACGTTTTTCCCTGAAGTTGTTGTTTTGCAGGTAAATATAGGGTTAAATATTAGGGTTAAGGAAAACATATTCTGCAATTAAAATACATCTTTCGTTTCAGCAATCTAATCCGCGAAAAATGGGTTTAACGAGCCTACAGATGTTCCTTCAGATGTTCCTACAGAAAGTCCCACATTTGTACAGATAGCCTAGCAACATTTGACCCAGAATGGAGCACGTTGTTTTGAAAATGTAGCAGCAGAAGTAAAAGTAGTAGTCCTGTGATACAACCATAGACTGTTAATATTAGTGGACAGAGCGTGTGTGACGTCACCCAGTGGTTTGTGGAGATCTGCTGAGTCGTCGAGTTTGCCGTTACCATAGACAGTTTATAAGAATGGACCAACAGATCCCGTGTCTCTGGACGGAGACCAGTGAAGGATATTAGAAGATCTTTCCCGGTGATGGCTGAGCGTTACTGAGCAGCCTCCAACTGAGCTTGAAGACGTAGATGTGACGTGAGCAACCTGTCTGAAAGTTGGAAGTCTTCTGGTAGCTGTGCCAAGAGAAATCTCAATCATTCCCAATCTAGCAGAGACGGAGAGCGTAGGTATATGTAAGGAGATAACATAGACACAGGCTAATTATTGATCACTAAAATGATAGTTAACATTAGTAATTAAACTTAAACAGCTAATGGAAGTCCAAACTGCCTGAGAGCTTCTCCTGTACTATACGGTAATTCCTCTACTATGAGACAGTAAGTCGCGTGGTTATGACACAATCGTTAGCCTATTTTTATAAAAACGTCTGCTACGGAGCCATAACGTGAGCTACAAGGTAATGGAGCCTTTTATACATTGTCGTGTTTCTTTAGAAATAAACAATGGACAAATAAAGTCTTTAAACTCTTCAGATGTAAAGTTATTCTCTGTCAAAGTGACGTCAAAATGAATGGCAGTCAATGGGATGCTAACGGGGGGTGATGGCTTGGTAGCATCAAAATGGCGCCATAGGAGGTTCGTGGTCCGAGGAGACGCTGACCCTCTTGGATGGAATTCAGGTAGAAAGCAGGTTTAAGGCACTTCCACATTTGCAGCACTTTGCCGAACCGGATACTTTGTCCATTAATATTATACAGTCTATGGATACAACTTGAAAAAGCATGACTTTCTCAATGCTGGAGCGCTAAAATTGACAATGAAAACCGTCAGTTTAACCGTCAGCCTTTATCTTTATGCCGCCAAATCCAAGCGCCAAACCGATGGCGATGTGTTTAATTTGCAGTGTGAGTGTCACCACATTGAGAAAGAACGTTCCGGACAATACATTCTCACTCCTATCGCGTAAAATACGGACGCTTGGTCAGGTGTCTTTGGCGTTAACGCTAAAAGTCTCCTTTAGCGTCATATCTAAACGTTTATCAGTGTTTTAATCCTCCAACGTCTCTAGGATTAGGCAATGGTTAGGGTTGGGGTTGGGGTTAGGGTTGGGGTTAAGGTTGGGGTTGTGTTTGGGGTTAGGGTTAGGGTTAAGGTTGGGGTTAGGGTTGGGTGCCTTGAAGTCAACGGTCGCAGCGCTGCCTCGAAGGAGACGTTGGGGGCTTAAAACACCATCGAGCAATCTAAACGTGCTGGGTCGGGACTATTGGCGTCACTTTTGACGCAGTTAGATTTAGGAAAAGGTCGTGGGTGGGCTTACGTTTCCGTCACTCGCGAGAAGAACGGGACGGTTGGGTTTAGGAAACGTGGCACGCGGGACACGATCCCCGGTCTCCTGGGTGAAGGTCCTGTTGTTTGACCCATCCACCCCCCCGACCAACCTCCCTACGCAGATTTTCGGGCTTTCATACTACTCGCTACCATAGTTGCTCTTAATGCTACGTCATCTTCAAACCCTGTGTAGCTGCTGCTCTCCCCGGTACGTTATAGAAAACACGCTGAAGGGGGGTTTTTGCGTCACTTCAGACGCTGACAGCCACTGTCCAAACGTCCGTTTTTTACGAGAAAAAAACTCCTCGTGGAAAGTTTGTCCGGAACGTTTTTTTGGAGCTGTTCTACGAGTGCTTTTAAAATCTGGACCAGTTGAATGTGTAACTGAATAGCCCTGGCCTACACTGTCTGTGATCCAACTGTGTCCTCCTTCCTCCTCCTAGCGAACCAGGAAGATGATTCCGCCTCGAGTGGAAACAGAAACCGGACGCCGAGTTAACCTCACAGGAAGAACTACTTTACCACAGAGGAAATACAAACTGACCTCAGCAGGAAGTTATCCAGGACTCTTATTATTTACCCCTTTTCCACCAACGCCAACCTCCTTCTGGTCCTGGTCCTGGTCCTGGTTCTGGTTCTGGTTCTGATTCTGCAAAGAACCACTTTGCTTTTCCACTGCCCAGAGAGCCACATCTTTAACATCGCCGTATACGCTTTTTTCGACGTTTTTGACGAATTTTAAGGGATTTAAAAGTGTCAAAGATGTCGAATAGAAGCTTCGAAAAAGCAAACTAACCCTGACGTGATTGGTTTACGATAATCCCGCCCCCAGCCCCTGACGTGATTGGTTTACGATAACCCCGCCCCCAGCCCCTGACGTGATTGGTTTACGATAACCCCGCCCCCAGCCCCTGACGTGATTGGTTTACAATAACCCCGCCCCCAGCCCCTGACGTGATTGGTTTACAATAATCCCGCCCCCAGCCCCTGACGTGATTGGTTTACGATAACCCCGCCCCCAGCCCCTGACGTGATTGGTTTACGATAACCCAGCCCCCAGCCCCTGACGTGATTGGTTCTTGGTTCTAGACCAGCAAAGTGTCGGTACCGCTCCAGAACCAGTTTTCCCGCCGAAAGCCAGTTCTTTGGCCGTCGAAACCCAAAGAACTGGTTCGACATTCGGCCCTCAAACTTCCGTTGTGGAAAAGGGGTAAATTAAGGACTACAACTTCACCATCCGTAGGACTACAACTACCACATCACTGTTATCTGTCTCTTCTGTCTACCTCCGCCTCAAGAACTTTTAAAAGACATTTCTCTAAAGACACCGTGAGTGGTTCTTACTGAGCTGTGTTCACGCTGGTACGTCTCGATCTGCTTCTCAACTCTCTCGACGGTCCAGAGCCGATCCCCGTCTACGTGGAATCTGGTGTTTAGATTCTTTTATTTATTAATTTATTCAGTTTAAACGTCTGAATTTGTTTTCGTTTTGTCTGGATTTCAATGGAAAGTTCTCAGGGCGCAGTCACACTTCCGGATGGTTTTATACAAACAAAAAGCAGACGGGAAAAAAAAAGTCACTTTGTCGTATTTTTGTATTTGCGTAAAAAGTTTGTAAGTTCTTGTCTTCACAAACGCACATTTTGGGTGAAGTCTCACTCTGACTATTGGCTCTAAATTGGCACATCCAGTCCCCAAACATTCAGATTTAGTAAAGTCCGTATCGGTCAAACCCTCAACGGGACCTTCAAAGAGAGTTCAGAACCAGTTTCTCTGTTCTTGTATCGTCGCAGATTGTATTAAATGTCGACCCAACAGGAAACAGGAGAGTCCGCCTGCAGTTTTTAATGCAATGTGGGAACTCGAAGGGGTCCTTTCGGATATTCGGGGAAGACTGTCTGAAACCTCCCGGGACTAAAAGGAACCGAACTGAACTGAACGAGATCAGATCAGAACATTACACACGTAAAACATGTCATTTCCAACATGTCTGTGAGTCTTATTTAGAGATAACTCCCCCAAAATGTTCCCTGATACCATTGTAAAAAGCATACAAAGACTAAGGGCCGTTTTACAGTCGCCACAGCCGAGCTCGCTCGCGCCAATGTGACGTCAGAATGCCGTAGATCTCGCTGGCGCGCCAGGATTTTGAGTGCACCACTCTTTTTTTTCAGCGCCGCACGACAAAGCGGAAACAGGAAGCATGGACGAGTTCGAGGGTAAAACATAGACGGTATATAAGAATGGACCAACAGATCCTGTGTCTCTGGACAGAGACCAGTGAAGGATATTAGAAGATCTTTTCCGGTGATGGCTGAGCGTTACTGAGCAGCCTCCAACTGAGCTTGAAGACGTAGATGTGACGTGAGCAACCTGTCTGAAAGTTGGAAGTCTTCTGGTAGCTGTGCCAAGAGAAATCTCAATCATTCCCAATCTAGCAGAGACGGAGAGCGTAGGTATAAGGAGATAACATAGACACAGGCTAATTATTGATCACTAAAATGCTAGTTAGCATTAGTAATTAAACTTAAACAGCTAATGGAAGTCCAAACTGCCTGAGAGCTTCTCCTGTACTATACGGTAATTCCTCTACTATGAGACAGTAACTCTCGTGGTTATGACCCAATCGTTAGCCTATTTTTATAAAAACGTCTGCTACGGAGCCATAACGTGAGGTACAAGGTAATGGAGCCTTTTATACATTGTCGTGTTTCTTTAGAAATAAACAACGGACAAATAGAGTCTTTAAACGCTTCAGATGTAATGTTATTCGCTGTGAAAATGAATGGCAGTCAAAGGGATGCTAACGGGGAGGTGATGGCTTGTTAGCATCAAAATGGCGCCATAGGAGGTTCGCGGTCCGAGGAGAAGCTGACCCCCTTGGTGAAAACACACCGTGAAGCGGAGCTATTTTTACTTTTTGTTCAGAATGAAATATTGCGACAAATACTGGATGGACTTCATTCATGTTCCCCAGAGGATGAATCATCATGTTCAGTCAGGCTACATCTTCACTGCTACGTTTTCATTTTAAAGCGGCATTTTGAGACAAAATCGATCTCTGATTTGAAGAGTTTCAGCTCCGGTAGCAGAACTAATCTCTGATCTCGTCTGACGTTACTCTGCGGTTTTTAGACTAAAAAGCAAACCGGCAGTTTTCAAACCAAAACGGGGGCAGCAGTGTTTCCAAGTGTCTCCGTTTTCGGGGCTCTGAAGTCTGAAATGCTGCAAAAGATATTCATTTTTAAATCAAACGTAATAGTGTAGATGTAGCCTGAGTAGTCGGCTCACAGACATGTTGGAAATATTTATTTTTTTCTTTTATTTTCGGGTATTTTCATGAGGAAAACGTTCCCCTGCCTCTCCATGGGAACTAAAACCAAACGTCTCCTTTTCTAAAGCCCCGGGTGGGGTTAGAGGGAGGAAAGGGGGCGTTTGTTTTGCGTGTCTGTCCTCCTCCTCCTCCTCCTCCTCCTCCTCTGTTCTGTCTCTGTGCTGAATTGTAATAAAGCATTTCAAAGATTAGCTGTGTGATGGACGCACACCGGAGGAATACGGATGTCAGGGGATTGCATCATACAACAGAGAGAGTGTGTGTGTGTGTGTGTGTGTGTGTGTGTGTGTGTGCGCGTGCGTGCATGCGTTTCTGTGCGTTTCTGTGTGTGTCTGTGCATGCGTTTCTGTGTTTCTGTGTGTATTTGTGTGTCTGTGTATTTGTGTGTGTGTGTGTGTTTCTGTGTGTATTTGTGTGTGTGCGTGTGTGTGTGTGTCTCAGTGTGTGTGTGTGTGTGTGTGTGAAGAGAAAAAAAATATGCAATACGTTTTGTGTGTTTGTGTGACGATATGTCATAAGATGGAAGCTGTGTGTGTGTGTGTGTGTGTGTGTGTGTGTGTGTGTGGGCTTGTCATCTCAGTAATGGTGTTGTTGTCAGAGAGAGAGAGAGAGAAAGAGAGAGAAACAGAGACTGGTTGTCCCTGACGACGGTGTTCCGTGTTGCCTGGCAACAGCGCTAACAATGGGCCCACCACCAGTGTTCTAGAATGTGGGCGTGGCCTGAGAGAGCGCGGGAGAAAGGCGGGGGAGGGGGACATCTGAGATGTAAATTATTCATATTCGTCATAAATCTGTATATAAATCAAGTTTTATGTAATCAGCTCTGAGATAAACAAACAGAGATGAAACACAGCAACACCTTTTGTGTTTAGGGCTCCGTTATTTTCCTAATAATGTCCTCCGAAATGTGGGTGCAACGCAAAATATGGCACTGAAATTTTCCCACAGATTAAAAAAAAAAAATAATGAAAATTTGAACTCAGAATTTTAACATATCTCTACTTATGCTGCGTTCCAGGCAGCCCGTTACTCGTGTTTTCACGACCTTCTAACTGTGAAAGTGCCCTGGAACGGCCGCCAAACCCGTAACTTACTACTCGTTAACTCGTACCAGATCGTTGTAGGTCAGAGTAACGCTTATCAGTTCAATTTTCTAAGCACAAACGGACATATGGAAAAACAGAAAAATGGGTTCCAATATCCAATTTTTCATTTTTTTCCGCCTTGACAAATTAAAAAATTGGATCTTTAAACTGTTTTTCCAATTTTCTGTTTTTATTCAGAGGATCAGAAATGTAGAAAATTACAAAATTGCGTCTGAGCTCCAATTATTCAATACTGTGATGGTATTCTCTCCCTCCAATTATTCAATACTGTGATGGTATTCTCTCCCTCCAATTATTCAATACTGTGATGGTATTCTCTCCCTCCAATTATTCAATACTGTGATGGTATTCTCTCCCTCGTTCTGCCTAGCTACGCCCCCCTCCCACTCGAAACCATCAGTTGCACCTCTGACCCCAAAGTTCATCAGTTTTTAGTTTTTTGGTCCATATGCAGTTAATGACCTGCATATTCCACAAAGTAGAGGAGAGAATATCATGGCAGTATTGAATAATTAGCTCAGACGCAATTTTGTAATTTTCTCAATTTCTGATCCTCTGAATAAAAACAGAAAATTGGAAAAACAATTTAAAGATCCAATTTTTTAATTTGTCAATGTGGAAAAAGAATTAAAAATTGGATATTTTAACCCATTTTTCTGTTTTTACAATGTCCGTTTGTGCTTAGAAAATTGAACTGATAAGCGTTACGCTGACCGTTGTTCTCCCAGTTACAGTTTTTGACGTCACACATAAACAACAATGGCGACCCCTGTTGATGCTGTACAAACGCCGGTGATTAACGGTGAGAAATAGTAGACATAAATAGACATAAATAGGCAACGTAAAGTAATTCCGCACATTGTAATCAAAACAATACACATACGATTGTGTTCTACTGCAGGTTATGTTTATTAAATGAAGCCCTAAATATGTCGCCGACTAGAAAACGTTAGTATCAGCTAGCGCTAGCTAACTTCAATGGTAGGTAGCCGCTAGATAACGTCAACATTAGGTAGCCGCTAGCTAACGTCAACATTAGGTAGCCGCTAGCTAATGTCAACATTAGGTAGCCGCTAGATAAAGTCAACATTAGGTAGCCGCTAGATAAAGTCAACATTAGGTAGCCGCTAGCTAACGTCAACGGTAGGTAGCTGCTAGCTAATGTCAACATTAGGTAGCCGCTAGATAACGTCAACATTAGGTAGCCGCTAGCTAACGTCAACATTAGGTAGCTGCTAGCTAATGTCAACATTAGGTAGCCGCTAGATAAAGTCAACATTAGGTAGCTGCTAGATAAAGTCAACATTAGGTAGCCGCTAGCTAACGTCAACGGTAGGTAGCCGCTAGCTAACGTCAACATTAGGTAGCCGCTAGGTAACGCTAGCTAGAAGGGTTTGTCGTGACTTTGCCTGGAACGCTACCAAGTCATGAGTCGTGACTTGAAGTCGTAACTTAGGGACTTAATTGTGTCTGGAACGCAGCATTAAAGCAGAAAGAACTGCCCGCTAAATTCATCGCTGAAAGCTGTAACAGAAATAAAAATAAAAATCTGCAGGTTTGGGTCTTCTAATTTAAAGGGTACAGGGTAAAGGGTACACTTTGAATTCATTAAAAAGGGCTACGGTACCATCGATTTATTTAATTAGTCCATTTGT
>NC_050189.1:19404855-19412355 GCF_008315115.2 Sander lucioperca
TATTGTTACATTTAAATAATTTTTCAATTAAAAAAAAACCTCCATGTGAGAGCCTTTCTTTGATGTCATTTTTCAGTTTTTCAAGAATCGGTTTAGGGATCGGAATCGTTTTAAAAGTACCGGTTCAGCATCGTAAAAATCCAAACGGTACCCAACCCTAGTCCTTACCAGATGCCCAAACCACCTCAAGAACCAAAATCTATTTACACACACACACACACACACACACACACACACACACAGACAGACAGACAGACAGACAGACAGACAGACACAGCTCCATCTCGCTTTCATCAAGTTTATTAAAACAATGACTCAAACCGCTCACCGATTATTAAAATAGTTGGAGATTACTTTAACAGATGACGTCGTGGCGTTCATCTCTGAAGCTTTAACAGATGACGTCGTGGCGTTCATCTCTGAAGCTTTAACAGATGACGTCTTGGCGTTCATCTCTGAAGCTTTAACAGATGACGTCGTGGCGTCTGAAGCTGTAGCTCCAACACGGCAGTTTGACCAGTTACACTTCAAATGAAAACTATTCATCTTCTTAAAAACAAAAAGCAACAAGAGGTAAAAAAAATCAGCAGTTCTTTGCTTCTAGTTCCTCCAGTTTGTCCTGGAAACACTGTCCGTAGTGTGTGTGTGTGTGTGCGTCCTACGTGTGTGTGTGTGTGTGTGTGTGTGTGTGTGTGTGTGTGTGTGTGTGTGTGTGCGTCCTACGTACGTATGTGTGTGTGTGTGTGTGTCCTACATGGCTGTGTGTGTGTGTGTGTGTGTGTGTGTGTGTGTCCTACATGGCTGTGTGTGTGTGTGTGTGTGTGTGTGTGTGTGTGTGTGTGTGTGTGTGTGTGTGTGTGTGTGTGTGTGTGTGTCCTACATGGCTGTGTGTGTGTGTGTGTGTGTGTGTGTGTGTGTGTGCGTACTACGTGTGTGTCTGTGTGTGTATGTGTGTCCTACATGGCTGTGTGTGTGTGTGTCCTACGTGTGTGTGTGTGTGTGTGTGTGTATGTGTGTGTGTGTGTGTGTGTCCTACGTGTGTGTGTGTGTGTGTGTGCGTCCTACGTGTGTGTGTGTGTGTGTGTGTGTGTGTGTGTGTGTGTGTGTGTGTGTGTGTGTGTGTGTGTGTGTGTGTGTGTGTGTGTGTGTGGCTGTGTGTGTGTGTGTGTGTGTGTGTGTGTCCTACGTGGCCGTGTGTGTGTGTGTGTGTGTGTGTGTGTGTGTGTCCTACGTGGCCGTGTGTGTGTGTGTGTGTGTGTGTGTGTGTGTGTGTCCTACGTGGCCGTGTGTGTGTGTGTGTCCCAGACGTTTCTCTCCAAGTCTGAACCTGACGAGCTTGAGTCCCTCCGGCTCTCGTGGTTGTCCGCGGGGAGCTGAAGGTCTCTCCGAGAGTCTTTTGGCTGCGAGGCGGCGGGGAGAATGCATTCAGAGCCGCCGAACGGCGTCCCGTATCCGGCGTCAAAGTGGTTTTCGGGTTTCACACGAGAGTCGGCGAGGCCGGGGAGACGCAAGTCCGATTCCCCGGGAGAATCCGACCGGCAACGGCCCTTCTTACGTGACGTTTCGAAGGCCGCGTGGTTCAAACGGCCGTCAAACGGGTAAACGGCAGAGCCCGAAGAACGTACTTCAGGCTCGCCGTGATTGGCTGGCGTCAGGGATTCAGGGCGTCTCGGAGGAGTCGCGTTAAAGGGCAGCGCCGCGCCGCTGGGAGCCGGCGTCGGCGCTTTGGAGCGAGAAAACCTTTCTGCCGAGTTCTCTCTCGGGCTGAAAGAGCGGGAAGGGGAGGGGTCTACGGAGGAAACGTTGTTGAGGTAAACTCCCGAGAGAATGGCGCCAATGTCCGCCAACGGGCGCTCAGAGGAAGTTTGATTCCCGCGTCCTGCGGAGGTCGAGTCTGCCTGGAAACCAACGGGAGACAAAGAACCAGAGGAGGAAGAAAATAGTTCCTTTGCCCCGTCACGGCCGACGTGTTCGTCTTTCTTGAGATGTGAGAAGATATCAACGCTCGCGGAACTACTTTCCAAACGTCCGTCAAACGTGCGAAAGACCGAGCTAGAAGAACGCACGTTGTTGTCGCGCGTCAGGCCTTCGGATTCAGCGCCAGTCTTGGCCGCGTGGAACCCGACGGGAGACAAAGAACCTGAGGAAGAGGAGGAGGAAGCTAGTTCTTCTTTCTTTGACGAATCAAACGCCAGACGTGAGAAGATATCAACGCTCGCGGAACTACTTTCCGACGCGGACGAAGACCGGTAATCGGCGGGCGGTTTGTGACTCGGCTTAGGCGTAGACGACGACAGCGTTGCGACTCTAGAGGGAGCGTTTGGATGGTTGATGGGGGCGAAGCGAGCGAGGGAATGCGCGTCGTTGGCTGAAACGCCACCGGCGGAGGCGGGCTCTGCTCTCGGCGCCAAAGCGGTCGCGAAATGTCTTTCCAGCGTCGAGAAAATAGGAATGGAGATAATAGGAGGGATTCCAGCGGGGGGGTCGGGATCCCTTGGACGCACGTTGACGGGCGACAACTCGCCGCCGAGAGCCGCTGTTAGCTCGGAGCTAACGCTACACGGCGAACGCAGCTTCCTGCCATTTGAATTGAAGTCTGCGTCTTTGTGTTTTAACGGCGGCAGCGTGTTTCTGTCGTACGGCCGCGGCGGGAGGTCTTGAGCGTCCTCTCCCGAGCCGCAGTCCTTTGGGCGCTCCAGAGGCGGAGGGCGGATGGACGCGCGCCGTAGCGGTGAGTCCACGCCACGGTCTCGCTCGCCGACAGCGTCCGCCCCTCGTCGCTCGCCTGCGAACACGTTTGTTTCCCGGTTGGAAGTTCGCGGCTCAAAGTTGAACGGAGCGTCGCGTTTCGGCGCCGTGATCCCCTCCAGGTCGTCCAGGATGGTTGCTAGGAGACTGCTGTCGGATTTCGGGACGTCCGAGTCCTTTCTGCGAACCGGACTCACGGACGCCGCCGCTGCGTCTCTCTGATCTGCTGCCTTCATGTCGCCACGCGGCGCTTCGTTATCGCCATCGTGCGAGCCCGGCGGCGAGCCGACATTCTCCACGTCCACGTCGCTGCCGTCTGACCCGTCGTCCCCGTCTGACTGGCGGTCCAGGATGCGGACGGGAAGCCGGGCGACGTCTGCGTCCACGGCGCCGTGCGAGTGCAGCGGCGGGAGAGGGGGGAGGTCGGAGAAGTCGACGGTTTGCTGGCTGCTGAGCGGACTGCTGCTGACGCTGCCGCCGCCACTGGGGGGGTTGTTGGTGTCGTCGCCGCCGGCGTCGTCGTCATGGCTACTGTCGCTGTCGAGTGTGATAATCACTGGAGAGCTGAGACAGAAAAATAGCAAAGAAATTACAACACAAAGTCATTGGCAAAAGCATTAAAAAACGCGAAAAAAACATCTAAAGAAGTGTCAAAGACATGTCGAAATAGCGTAAAAAAATACGTTAAAAAAGTGCCAAAAATATGTTAAAAAAGTGCCAAAAACACGTTAAAAAAGTGCCCAAAAATATGTTAAAAAAAGTGCCAAAAACACATTAAAAAGTGCCCAAAAATATGTTAAAAAAGTGCCAAAAACACGTTAAAAAAGTGCCAAAAACACGTTAAAAAGTGCCCAAAAATATGTTAAAAAAAGTGCCCAAAAATATGTTAAAAAAGTGCCCAAAAATATGTTAAAAAAGTGCCAAAAATATGTTAAAAAAGTGCCAAAAACACGTTAAAAAAGTGCCAAAAACACGTAAAAAAGTGCCCAAAAATATGTTAAAAAAGTGCCAAAAATGTGTTAAAAAAGTGCCAAAAATATGTTAAAAAAGTGCCAAAAACACGTTAAAAAAGTGCCCAAAAATATGTTAAAAAAGTGCCAAAAATACGTCAAAAAACTGCCCAGACGATTGATGTGAAATTAAAGCTACGAACCGTATTTTAATTCTAAAAACGTCTGTTATATTTTAGCCTGAATCAGTAGTGCATCTTGGGTAAACGGTTGGGTAAAGTGTTGTGTTGGACTTTAACTGCCTCATGTTTATATATTCCCTTCCAGCCTCATGTTTATATATTCCCTTCCAGCCTCATGTTTATATATTCCCTTCCAGCCTCATGTTTATATATTCCCTTCCAGCCTCATGTTTATATATTCCCTTCCAGCCTCACGTTTATATATTCCCTTCCAGCCGTGTGACTCGGCGTTTGTGTACCTGCTGAGTCGTGCGTGGCGGCGCGGTTTCCTGCGGCGCTTGGCGGCGGGCGGTGACGCGGCATTCCCAAAGACGGTTCCCTCGTAGATGATCTCCACGCTGGGACTCCGCTCTGCTCGGCTCCGCCGCTTCCTGCTGCCGCCGCTGGACAGGAAACAGATAGACACAGTAAGACACGGAGACCGAGACTACGTTCACACGAAACTGCAAAAACACGACTTTTATTCTGAAAATATTGAGTTTTTGACTTGAAATATTCCGACTTTTATACTGAAAAATATTCAGAGTTTTTGACTTGAAATATTCCGACTTTTATTCTGAAAATATTTCGACTTTTTTACTTGAAATATTTCGACTTTTATTAGAAAAATATTTTGACTTTTTGACTTGAAATATTTCGACTTTTACTTGAAATATTATGGCTTTTATTCTGAAAATATTTCGATTTTTTTTTATTTTTTTTTTTACTTGAAATATTTCTGTATAATACCTCTAAAACCTGAATAATACCAGAATATCACACACGTCTTAATCTGAAAATACTGTATTCAGATAAGGTTTTATTTTGAAAATCCAAACAGAAAAAGCTGTTTACTTGACCTGTAATATTCTGAATATGAGTTTGAAAGAATTTTGCTGGGACACAAAGGTGGGAAGTTAGGGAGGAAAGTCTGAATATTTTAGGGAGGAAAGTCAAACTGAAGATGCTGTTGCTAAGCAACCCCGTCAACATTTTATTTATTTATGCATTCAGTGAGAAACAGGAACAGGAAGTGGCGCCTGTCTCACCTCTTCCTGCTCGGCCTCCAGGTCGGGTCGGCGGCGACGCTGTCCAGGTGGCGGCTCTTGTACTTCCTCTTTCCTCCGGGCTTCTCCCCGTGGTGATGGTTGCCGGGCGACAACGAGGGCGCAGGCGGCGGCGAGGACGAGGAAGAGGAGGAAGACGAAGACGAAGAGCAGGAGGAGGAAGAGGAGGAGACGGAGGACGAGAGAGGAGAAAGCTCCCAGCTGGAGTCCGGAGACGAGTCATCGCCGCCCGAGAGACACGGCGAGCGCCGTCGCCCCTGGCGACCGCGACGTATCATGGCGGGAAAGATGGAGCGGTTTGGGTTGGACAGCGTGCCGCTCTTCCTCTCTCGCCGCCTCTTCTTCCTCTTCTTCTTCCTCGCCGCGCCGCTGGACTTCCTGTCTCGGCGGCGTGCCGTCGTCTCGCTTTCGGCCGGCGTCCCAGCGCCGCTGCTCCCCGCCCCCGAACTGACGGACAGACGCAGCTCGCCGCAGCCCTCGCCGCTGTTCTCTTGACGACCGTCGTCAGGTTCCTCCCTGCAGCTGGAGCTGAGACAGGAAACAGGAAACAGGTGTGATATTTGCATAGACAGTATATAAACTGGACCAACAGATCCCGTGTCTCTGGACGGAGACCAGTGAAGGATATTAGAAGATCTTTCCCGGTGATGGCTGAGCGTTACTGAGCAGCCTCCAACTGAGCTTGAAGACGTAGATGTGACGTGAGCAACCTGTCTGAAAGTTGGAAGTCTTCTGGTAGCTGTGCCAAGAGAAATCTCAATCATTCCCAATCTAGCAGAGACGGAGAGCGTAGGCGAGCACTCCTACTTCTGCTACTTGGGCGGAGTGATTTGCTCGCAGCACCTGAGAAGCCCCGTGGTGAGGAGCAGAGAGTAGCCGTGCTTCGCCTTCTGAGAATATAGTTCCCAGTTTATATACGGTTAGAAGATGGCTGTGTCTCATGTGACCTTGTTATTTGTACACGCTGTGACTCTACAAATCACAACATGTAAATAGGAACATGTTGGAATTATTTTGTCACTTATTGGGAGCAGTAGGCTAGATGGAGCCAGTTACCTCCAGGATCTATGCTAAGCTAGGCTAGCGGTGGGTGCGTCAGACAGAGTTACGACACGCACGGAGATGAGAGGGTATGTACGGACTTATCTAACTCTGGGGGTTACGATGAATAAGACAAAGTCCCAATAAGTTGGTGTGTTCCTTTAACTTTCAGAACAACCTGAGACTGATCTGTATCTGTATGTAAATATTAGTTATAGTCAACCTATTTTCATTTATATATATTTGATTACAATGTCACACAGCTCTGTTACACTTATGCCAGTAGATCGTTGATCAGCTGTTTCTTCGTGAAGAGAGCGAGAGAGAGCGAGAGAGAGAGAGAGCGAGTGGTGCTCAACAATCAGCTGTTTCTCCGAAGGGATAGTCAACAAGTCGTCTCTTTAGATCAGATTGTGGTCACCGCTACGTATTTTCTTGTCTTTGTTTTGGGTAGTTGTTGTGTTTGGTGTAGTTTCATCGTGGCGTCCGCTTCGTGGAACGGATGATTAAAGCTACATTGTGTAAGAATTTCTCCCATCTAGCGGTGAAATTGTATATGACAACCAACTGAATATTACTGTCTAGCCCCTCCCATTCCGAGCGCGTTATACCTGCTACGGTGGCCGAAATGATCTCTTAGTATCTCCATCGTTTACACGCAGCTGTTCTAGCCACTCCAAAATTAACTTTGGTCTTGTCGCGCTGTCGTTTTAATTCTCTTTTTTGCTTCCCTGGCGAGTAATCTCCCCCTGGCATTCGTCACGGTGCCACTGAGTGTAAAAGCGTGAAAGATGGAGGTATGTCCCTCTTTGGCTGATGCATTATAAAGATGGAGACGCTACATGGCGGCCGCCATTCGAGCGACTCGCTCGTATGTATTCTGCATGATTCTTACGAGAAAACGTCGATTAGTTGGTGGAAGTAATTACACATAAATGAGCACATATTTGTGAAAGAACAAAGGGATTTTTGCTAAGAATCAACTCAAAACATTACTAGGGGTGGGAATCCCCAGAGGCCTCACGATACGATATCATCGCGATACTTATGTCACGATACGATATCATCACGATTCTTATGTCACGATACGATATCATCACGATTCTTATGTCACGATACGATATCATCACGATACTTATGTCACGATACGATATCATCACGATACTTATGTCGCGATACGATATCATCACGATTCTTATGTCACGATACGATATCATCACGATTCTTATGTCACGATACGATATCATCACGATACTTATGTCGCGATACGATATCATCACAATACTTATGTCGCGATACGATATCATCCCGATACAATATCATCGCGATACTTATGTCGCGATACGATATCATCACGATACTTATGTCGCGATACGATATCCCGATACAATATCATCGCGATACTTATGTCGCGATACGATATCATCACAATACTTATGTCGCGATACGATATCCCGATACAATATCATCGCG
>NC_050189.1:19417355-19427355 GCF_008315115.2 Sander lucioperca
GATTTGCGTTGGGTCCCGCGGGACCCGGCGGGACCCAATCCCAATGCAGCCCTCTACTTGGAGGACTGCAGGGGGTACGTGAGATATTTAACTAAATGTTTAATAGTTACAAGGCTGTTGTCCAGAACATTGTTCCTCTTCATGTAGACTTTGTTTCCTACCAAAAATGTGACATTTGTCGCCTTCTTTGGACCTAATCTATCCTTCCTTCCTTCTACTTTTTAGTAAGTTTCTCGCTTCTTTCAAAGTTATGTCACTGTTTTTGAAGTTTTTGATACTATTTTAACCTATTCTTGCCTTCCTTCCTTCCTTCTTTCTACCATCTTTTTCCAAGTTGTTGTCTTTTTTTACAGTTGTCTCCTTTTCTCATCAGCATTTAAATGTTTTCCAGGTCCAAGGCTGTAGTTTAGTAAATCTATCGCTGACATCGCTGTATTCTTCCTCTTTATATTGACGTTTTTTTCTACCGAAAATTATTAGCGCTGGTCAGGAGGTACTTGGCTTAAAGAAACAATTCAAAAGGGGAACATTATTGAAAACAGTTTAACAACCCCTGGTCGAGGTAATATGTCCCAGGCTTTTATTGTGAAAGGTAAGAACTCGGAGTGAGTTCAACAGTCTCGGGCTTTTATTGTGAAAGGTAAGAACGGATTACTACAAGATTACTACAAACTACAAACGTTAGCTCACCTGAGCGGTCGGGCGCTCGTCGTCGTCCTCGCCCTCGGAGATGGCGATGACGGAGCTGCTGTCGGAGCCATCGCTGGCGTCCAGCTGCACGGCGGCGGCCGACGGCTCGTACACGGCCTGCAGGTCGTAGCTCTCCAGGCTGAGCGGCGAGCGGGCGAAGCTCACCAGCTCGTGCAGGAAGTGGTCGGTGCGCGCCAGCAGGAACGGTCGCAGCTCTTCCTCTACGGTGGGCGTGTCCTCCAGCCCGTGGCGTGCTAGCCGCGCTGTGATGATGCGCTGCACGATGTCCACCAGCGTGCCGTGGGCGCCGTACAGCACGGTCAGCTCCCGGCGCAGCCAGGGGCGGAGCCGATGCAGCTGGGACGGGTTCCTGCGGAAGCTCTCCGCCGTGATGTCACGCTGCTGTTGCCCCTGGTTACCGGCGACGCCACGGACCCGCACGGCGCTGCGGTAGAGCGCGCGGCGGAACGCCAACGTCTCTCGCTCCCTCAGCGCCCGCACGGCGCCGCCCTCTCGCTGCAGCCGCTGCCGCGCCGCCAGACGCGTCATCAAACGCCGCGACGCGCGGTCGCTGGTGGCGATGGGCGCCACGGCGCCGCTGAGTCCCGTCAGACCCTCGAAGATCACGCCACGCTCAGTCAGGTCGGCCCCCCTCGGCCTCGGGCTGAAACAATCACAGTCAGGGTTAGACACACACACACACACACACACACACACACACACACACACACACACACAGACACACACACACACACACACACACACACACACACACACAGACAGACACACACGTGTCTAATGTCAGCGCCGTACCTCGTCCTCGCCTCCTCCAGCTCCTCTCCGTCCTCGCTGTCAACGACCGGCGAGACGGCGTGATGGCGAGGCATCGCGGGAGCCGGCGGGGGGTCCAGGTACCACTCCCACACCCCGCCCCCCCCCCTCCTCCCCCCCGCCCCTCCCCTCTCCCTCCGGCGCCGCCGCGTGGCCCCCCCCACGGCCGCCTCGCCGTCCGCCCCGCGGTGCCGCCTCAGCATCAGCCTCATCTGGTGGTCGCTGCGCGCGGCCGACGCCATGGCCGCCACCATGGCCACGGTGGCGGCCACGCTGCTGTTGGCGGGCGGCGGGCGCAGCGTGTACTCCTTGAAGTCGTCCTCGGCGACCACGGAGTGCAGGATGGAGGCGAACGGCTGCTTGCAGAGCGGGCACTCCGCCTTGTTGTGCGACCACTCCTGGATGCATGGGAAGCAGAAGCGGTGCAGGCAGCGGTCCAGGTATGCCAGGTTGTTGAAGCGGTCCAGGCAGATCGGGCACTTGGAGTCCGGCGACGCCTCCTCGGCCGCCGCGGGCGCCCGCGCCGAGGCCAGTGGCAGCGGCGGGGGAGACGAGGACGCCGTGGTCGTGGCGTTGGGCGTAGCTGAGGTGTTGTTGGTGTTTTTCCTCCGGCTGCTGCGAGCGCCGCTTTCTCTCCGTCTCCGCTCCTCTTCCTCCGCCTGGCCATCACCGTCGCCAGCCGCGGCCGCGTTGCCACGCCGACGGACTCGTAGTTTCATCCGCGTGGGCGCCATCACCTGAGAACGGGCGGCGAGGAGAAGATTCAGCCGCGAGAAGAGAAGGAGAGAAGGAAGGAGGGTTAGAGAGAACAGGATGACAACACACAAGTTATATTTTATAAATACCATATTATAGTTGGAGACAGTGTGTGTGTGTGTGTGTGTGTGTGTGTCTGTGTGCGTGTGTATTTGTTTGTGTGTGTGTATGTGTGTCGGTGTGTTTGTTTATATATGTGTGTGTGTGTGTGTGTGTCTGTGTCTGTTTATGTCTGTGTGTGTTTATATGTATGTTTGTGTGTGTCTGTCTGTGTGTGTGTGTGTGTCTGTTTATGTCTCTGTGTGTGTGTGTGTGTGTGTGTGTGTGTGTGTGTGTTTTGATGCTTCTTGTCATTGGCTTCGGTGCAGCTAAACAAGCTAACAGGCGGCTAAGCTAGTTAGCTTCTCCACATTTATAAAGTTTAATTAACTGTTAATAACAGCAGTGTTTTAGAAAACGAGAACAAACACACACATTAGAAGAAAATAAACTAATATAAAATTATAAATATTTTGAAAATTGTTATTAAAAAAATTAAGAAAATTTAAATAAATATGTTAAAACAAAAAAATATTAAAAATATTAACAAATAATAATTAAAAAAAATATAATAAATGACATAGCTGGCTGGTTAGCATGCTAGCCCTGACCCACGGAGACAGTGAGCTCTGTTAGCATGTAGCTCAAATCTGCTCCGCTTGTTCTAAACTCGTTAATCGGTATTTTATCCATCAGCTTCACACCGGAGGGTCCCGTCCGGTGTATCCCCGCTGTGACGTGGTACATACCGGACACCGATGATAAACAGAGAGGTTTCCGTTAGCCTGTTTAGCATGCTAACACGGTTAGCTTCCCCCTACCTGAGCTATAGAAGAAGAAGACTCCCCCGGGTCGCTTCTCATCCGGGGTTTTTCTCCTCCTCAGGGGCAGAAATCCGCGCCGCGAGCGGCATGCACCGTTGCCTAGGTTACCGGTCCACCAGGCTCCGCCGCTCTGATCCGTTTATACCGAAACTACCGTTAAAAACGGAGACATTTCTGTCGGTGTCTGTTGTCGCTCGATCCGGTTCCTACATACAGCTGGAAGGAGAGAGATGCCGCGGTGCATCATGGGACATTTTTTGTGTGTAGCCAAAGATCGTCAATAAGGCAGAAGAACTACATTTACAAAGTTAAGTTACTTTACTTATTAAATACATTATTATTATTATTATTATTATTATTATTAGGAGTAGTATTGATAGTAGTGGTAGTAGTAGTAGCAGTAGTAGTAGTAGTAGTGGTAGTAGCAGTAGTAGTAGTAGTAGTAGTATTATAGTATTTCCATGTTCCTTTACAGTTGAACTCCGCTACATCTCAGAGGCTGAACTACATTTATCAGCAGCTTAGATGACAGGTTTCAAGAAAATAAACTCCTTAAAAAGGTCTATATTTTCTTCTTTTTTTTTAATCCTTAAAAAGTCTAAATATTTCTAGAATAAAATCCTAAAAAAATCTAAATATTTCAAGAATAAAAGTCTAAATATTAAAAGAAAAAAATCCTACAAAAGTCTAAATATCAAAAGAAAAAATCTAAAAAAAAAAGTCTAAATATTAAAAGAAAAAAATCTAAAAAGGTCTAAATATTTCAAGAATAAAAGTCTAAATATTAACCGAAAGATGTCCTAAAAAAGTCTAAATATTAAAATAAAAAAGTCCTAAAAAGTCTAAATATTTCAAGAATAAAATCCTAAAAAAGTCTAAATATTAAAAGGAAAAAATCAAAACAAAAAGTTAAAATATTCAAAGAATAAAATCCTAAAAAAGTCTAAATATTTCAAGAATTAAAGTCTAAATATTAAAAGAAAAAAATCCTAAAAAAAAAAAAGTCTAAATATTTCAAGAATAACAGTTTAAATACTCAAAGAATAAAATCCTAAAAAAGTCTAAATATTTCAAGAATTAAAGTCTAAATATTAAAAGAAAAAAATCCTAAAAAAAAAAAAAAAAAGTCTAAATATTAAAAGAAAAAATTCTAAAAATAAAAGTCTAAATATCAAAAGAATAAAATCCTAAAAAAAAAGTCTAAATATTTCAAGAATAACAGTTTAAATACTCAAGGAATAAAATCCTAAAAAAGTCTAAATATTAAAAGAAAAAAAATCAAAACAAAAAGTTAAAATATTCAAAGAATAAAATCCTAAAAAAGTCTAAATATTTCAAGAATAAAAGTCTAAATATTAAAAGAAAAAATTCTAAAAATAAAAGTCTAAATATTAAAAGAATAAAATCCTAAAAATAAGTCTAAATATTCAAAGAATAAAGTCCTAATTAAGTGTAAATATCTCGTGTAGTACCAGCTTCCTCCTGTGGTTGGCCTAGACCCTCCGGAGCAGCAGGTGGCGCTGGTGAGCTGTAATATTCGCCGTTATAAACCGGAAGTAGCAGAAGGAAGCGATGTAAACAAACCAACCTAACCGTCTTCTGTTTGTTTTTGAACGTTAAATCAGAAGATGGCGAGCTTCAGTAGACGGACTCTGGACGGGATCTACTCGGTGGTACGTTAACTAACGGTACACCTGTTCTCCGTTACCGGACAGAAACTCTGTTGAGATAGCAGCTAACGGTTAGCAACCGGCTAGCGTTAGCTGACAGTTAGCAACCGGCTAGCGTTAGCTGACAGTTAGCAACCGGCTAGCGTTAGCATGACTAAAGTTGAGAGGTTTAACAACTAAAGAAGACATGAAGCTCATAGTTCAGTTGGGATATTATTTCTCTGCTTCACCGGGTATATAGTTAGTTAGTCAGTCAGTTAGTTAGTTAGTTAGTTAGTTAGTCAGTTAGTTAGTCAGTTAGTTAGTTAGTTAGTTAGTTAGTAGAAGTACTGAATTCAAAATGTAACTTAAGTATTAATCAGCAAAAAAACGCGTGTGTGTGTGTGTGTGTGTGTGTGTGTGTGTGTCTGTGTCTCTTTCTCTCTGTGTGTGTGTGTGTGTGTGTGTGTGTGTCTGTGTGTGTGTGTGTGTGTGTGTGTGTGTGTGTGTGTGTGTGTGTGTGTGTGTGTGTGTGTGTGTCTCTCTGTGTTTGTGTATGTCTGTGTTTGTCTCTCTGTGTGTGTGTGTGTGTGTGTGTGTGTGTGTGTGTATGTCTGTGTTTGTCTCTGTGTGTGTGTGTCTGTGTGTGTGTGTGTGTGTGTGTGTGTGTGTGTGTGCGCGTCTATGTGTGTGTGTGTGTGTGTGTGTGTGTGTGTTAGGGTTGTGCCGATGGACGATGGAGAGCCACCATCGTGATGCCCCCCCACCCTGTCAGACACTAATCCTAGTCGCGGGCGCTGGACGGGAAATTACCAACAGCGTCGGTCTTTGTGCTGTGCAGGATGAGAGATGAGAGATAGGGCATCTTAAGTGGAAGCTACTTTTCCCCCTCTTACGTTCAACCTGTTTGTGAAAAAGACCATCGCTCTGAGCAGACTGGACTGGCTGCAGATACATTCTCTCTCTCCCTGTCAGTTGTAGCTCGCTCTTTCTGTAAAAGGTCAGATCAAGATATTTCCCATTTATTTTGGAAATGTTTCCACACAGAAACATTCTGGTCAGACGTCCTTCAGTTTATCCCAAACCTATTTCGTTACGGATTTCTCATTTTGTTTTAAGGAAGTTTCCTTTGCTGGAGCTTAAAGTGTAGGGCTGGGAATCCCCAGAGGCCTCACGATACGATATCATCACGATACTTATGTCACGATATGATATCACGATACTTATGTCACGATACAATATTATTGCGATTTTAATACGGCTGCCACCTCTTAGTCGATTAGTCGACTAATCGGTCGTTTTGGTCTTAGTCGACTAAGATTTCTTTAGTTGATGAGTCATTTTTTATGGTTATTCATGCTTAATTACTCATTTCCAAGAAACTTATGAGCACATTTCTGGTAAAAACAAGATTTAAAGTGGTGCTTTTGCAGGATTAATTGTGGAGAAAGTCAGTTTTACAGATGGTTAATTAACTACATTTATATTGTGCTTTTCTAGTCTTAACCACCTCTCAAAGAGCACAGCTCTGTCGATAACATCAACTAATCCATTAATCGACAAAATCATATAAGTGTTAGTCGACTAAGAATTTCTTTAGTCGAGGACAGCCCTAGATTTTAAATTTTTTATATATATATGCAATATTCTGCGATATATTGCAGTGTATTACCTTTTTTCCAACTTCTAATTTTTCCCAATTTCAAAAAATGTCCCCAAAAGGAAATTTTGTCAACATCTGTTTTATCTAAAAAGATCCATTCCTCTTTGTTCATCTCACTTCAATGTTGTTGCTGCAAAATGGGATCGTCAAGCAGACAAACTGACCAACACATTTATAATAATAGATCCATACTTGGCGTCTGTGTATCGATACAGTATTGCCACGGAAAATATTGCGATACGACGCTGTATCGATTTTTTCCTCCACCCCTATTAAAGAGTAACTCTCGCCGAGTCAAACTTTCGTTTAAAAGCATATTTAGGACGGAATCGCCACTTTTAAGATTTACCGTATTCTCGTTTTTGGGTCAAATGGCCTTTTGAATGGGAGTGCTAGGGGCACTTTGATGCTAGCCTCAAAGTAGTTATTTTTAAACCACTAAGAAGACTCGGCACAACATGAGAATTTGCTCCAAGTATCACCAGGGACTCTACACCTTAACGGAAGACTTGACAACATTGTCTGTGTACCCAGAGTTTACTAAAAAGAAAGGTTTTGAGCAACTCACGTTAGCAGTTATTGTTGTTTACGCTATCCGCCATTTTCCCAGTCAAAAACAGGCGATCTCCGAATGTGAATGAACGGACTCCATAGGAGGAAATGTCATTCTTATACGAGGCTCCTTTTTCAACTACAAGGTCAATATTGTGTTTCACTAACGACAAAACAACGAATTATCCCTGCATTTATATGGAACTAAGCTTTAGGAGCTTTCCGTCTTTACTCTCCTCCCTCGACTATTTCTGACTGGCTCGATAGACGGCGACCGGAAGAACAACAGCTACAAAACCTTCTTTTTAGTAAACTCTGTGTACACAGACAATGTTGTCAAGTCTTCCGTTAAGGTGTAGAGCTCCTGGTGATACTTGGAGCAAAGTCTCATGTTGTGTCGAGCCTTCTTAGTGGTTTAAAAATAGCGATTTTGAGGCTAGCATCAAAGTGTCCCTAGCTCTCCCATTCAAAAGGCCATTTGACCTAAAAACGAGAATACGGTAAATCTTAAGAGTGGCGATTCCGTCCTAAATATGCTTTTAAACGAAAGTTTGACTCGGCGAGAGTTACACTTCAATAGGGGTGGAGGAAAAAAACGATACGGCATAGTATCGCAATATTAATATTTTCGGGTACATTCACAAAAAGACCCTAGGTTGCATTTTGGCGAGAGTTACGCTTCAACGTGGAGCGCTATCACCTTTTCCTTTCTCCCCTCATTGGACTAAGTTTGTCGACACCACTGTGTGCGTGCATTAATGAGTGAGACTGATGTAATGTAGGGACGATGTCATACAGGATTTATGAATGTACGTTAGCAACAGCAGGCTAATTCACGAGCGTGCTATTTTATGTGTGAGCTGATATTGTGCATCTGTTCATGTGCGCTGCAAGAGTTGTGTCTCTGTTTCTGTGACGGAGAATGTAGTTTAATCTCAGTAATGGTGTGTGTGTGTGTGTGTGTGTCTCAGTAATGATGGTATATTAGGTTATTACTGTCGCTCTATTGAAGGCAAACGTCCCGCTGTACTGTCATTACGCACCGTAGGTCAGGTTGTAATTTACCCAGCAGGCGGCAGCATAGCCATGTAATACTGTCTATTTACAGAGGGCATTTAAGTGTGTGTGTGTGTGTGAGACCCTATGCATGGGAAACACTGAGCTAATACTCCTCTTCTCTCTCTGTGTCAGGTGTTGCTGTCCGTGGTGGTGTTGTCTTGGTCGTACGTGATCTACGCCAGCAGGGTCGCAGCCAGTTGGCTGTTGGAGGAAAGGACCGCCCTCCTGAGGCAGCACTGACAGCCCATTGGCTGCTGGAGGAATGGACCGCCCTCCTGAGGCAGCACTGACAGCTCATTGGCTGCTGGAGGAAAGGACCGCCCTCCTGAGGCAGCACTGACAGCTCATTGGCTGCTGGAGGAAAGGACCGCCCTCTTGAGGCAGCACTGACAGCCCATTGGCTGCTGGAGGAATGGACCGCCCTCCTGAGGCAGCGCTGACAGCTCATTGGCTGCTGGAGGAAAGGACCGCCCTCCTGAGGCAGCACTGACAGCTCATTGGCTGCTGGAGGAAAGGACCGCCCTCTTGAGGCAGCACTGACAGCCCATTGGCTGCTGGAGGAATGGACCGCCCTCCTGAGGCAGCGCTGACAGCTCATTGGCTGCTGGAGGAAAGGACCGCCCTCCTGAGGCAGCACTGGCAGCTCATTGGCTGCTGGAGTAAAGGACCGCCCTCCTGAGGCAGCACTGACAGCCCATTGGCTGCTGGTGGAAAGGACCGCCCTCCTGAGGCAGAGCTGACCCCTGATTGGACGTGTAGAGTTTGACTTTATTTCATTGAAAAAAGCAAAATATCTTTGACTTTATTGCTGCGTATCGGGGTTTTTTTCTATATTTTTAGATGTTTTTACTGTTTTTTTGTGGCTTTAACAAGATAAATGTCCCTCATTAACATTAAAGATCTGACTGAATCATAACGTACGCCATCATTTCTGCCTAGACTTTTAATTTTAATTTTTAATTTTAATATTTTAGTTTTGACTCTTGTGAAACGGATGCCTTTCTCCCTTTCCTCTGGGCCCTGTTCCCAACATTAAGACTGTTTGGTGTCTGTTTAATTCCTAATTTCGCTGTAATGTTGAGAGTGGAGGGGAGGGAGGCGCTGGGCAGTCCTAAACTGAAGAACAATAGGTGAGATAGTTCTGCAGTAGATGACATGTTCATAATATTTGGGGTGCCTATCGTAGCGGGTGCACATATATATGTATAAATAGTAACGTCAGCAGTAATGGATGCATCTAATTGTAAAGATGTTTTGAGAAACTTGAGTGTAACTGTTGCTTGCTCAGGTTAGCTCACCCCTATAATCACCTGTGTATTTGGTACGGTCCAATTAGGGGAGGCTGAGTTAAAAAGGCTTCAGGAGAAGACAGCAGGGGTTGAAAAAGTCTAAATATTTCAAGAATAAAATCCTAAAAAAAGGTCTAAATATTTCAAGAATAAAAGTCTAAATATTAACCGAAAAAAGTCGTAAAAAAGTCTAAATATTAACCGAAAAGTCCTAAAAAAAGTTTAAATATTAAAAAAAATCCTAAAAAAAGTCTAAATATTTCAAGAATAAAATCCTAAAAAAAGGTCTAAATATTTCAAGAATAAAAGTCTAAATATTAACTGAAAAAAGTCTTAAAAAAAAGAATAAAATCCTAAAAAAGTCTAAATATTAACCGAGAAAAATCTAAAAAAAAAAGTCTAAATATTTCAAGAATAAAGGTCTAAATATTAACCGAAAAAAGTCCTAAAAAAGTTTAAATATTAAAAAAAGTCCAAAAAAAGTCTAAATATTAAAATACATATAGGGGGGGTTGGCAATAAAAACGCAAAATTGGGAAGTTGAAAAGCGTCTCCAGTCGTCAGTGGTGACAGCTCTTTCATCCCAACGCGGGAAATTACAATTGATCAAAAACCTACTTTTTGGAACTCCTCCCAGGCCGTGTGACC
>NC_050189.1:19434855-19444855 GCF_008315115.2 Sander lucioperca
TTGGCGCCCCCCCTACTTATGTCTAAGAAAAGCTGAGCCCCCCCTCCGAAACCGAAGTTGAGGTAACTCTTGAGATAGAGCCTTACTTTCTTTTTTGATACAGAGGAGTTATCAGCACTTTTACCTTTCTCCACTATGTTTCATTCATAAAATAGTGATGCCGTGGCGGCAGGAAAAACGAGGATGATAGCAGCTAGCAGCTGACCTGATGACAGCAGGGTCCCAGGTTAAGAGGTCCCGGAGGTTTGGCCTACTAAGTAGCCTACCTACAATTTTAAGCGAGAACAAAAATATATAGTTTTTATACAGACTTTTGTATACATTATATATATTAGTGTATTATCATAATTTGTTTAACATGTGCAAATTATTTTTTTTTACCTCAACCTCAAACCATATAAAGACTTGCGCATCCCCTCTGATCTTTGCCGCCCCCCTGAGGGGTCCCCGGACCCCAGGTTGGGAACCACTGTCCCAGAAGATAAATCTCATTATTCACATCACATACTCTTTCAAGCATTTCACACAAATGATCTAAATACTGACCGTTAGAACTTGGTGGCCTAAAACAACATCCCAACAGCAGAGGTTTTAAATCAGGCAGGTGGACCTGCAGCCACATTTCAACCGCACTTAACATCAAGTCCTCTCTGAGTTTAACAGGAATGTGACTCTGAATATATATTGCAACTCCTCCCCCATAGGTATCCCCGTCTCTTCTATGGAGGTTATATCCCTGTATTGCCCCCAGTGTCCTCAGTGTCCTCAGTGTCCCCAGTGCCCCCAGTGTCTCCAGTGTCTCCAGTGCCCCCAGTGTCTCCAGTGCCCCCACTGTCCCCAGTGTCTCCAGTGTCTCCAGTGCCCCCACTGTCCCCAGTGTCTCCAGTGTCTCCAGTGCCCCCACTGTCCCCAGTGTCTCCAGTGTCCCCAGTGCCCCCAGTGTCTCCAGTGTCTCCAGTGCCCCCAGTGCCCCCATAGCCTCCAGCACTAAAACAACATCCCAACAGCAGAGGTTTTAAATCAGGCAGGTGGACCTGCAGCCACATTTCAACCGCACTTAACATCAAGTCCTCTCTGAGCTTAACAGGAATGTGACTCTGAATATATATTGCAACTCCTCCCCCATAGGTATCCCCGTCTCTTCTATGGAGGTTATATCCCTGTATTGCCACTTCAGCGTCATCAAATGAGTCGTCCAAGTGGGTCTCAGAGATGACCAGAATATGAATGTTGTCTGATTTTAACAAGTTGTCAATGTCCTAAACCTTATTTCTAAGGCTGCATATATTAAGATGGGCTATTTTTAGCCCTTTCCTGGGAAGTTGATCAGATATAGCAACCCAATCTCACGGCAGTTCGTGAAATAGTCACGTTATTTAATCTATTGATTTGTGTTCACGGGGACGTTTTTCTTAATGTATTTCAATGGGAAGCATATTTCGTGATCACAGCACGACCACGGTAGCGAGTAGTATGAAAAGCCGAAAATCTGCGTAGGGAGGTTGTTCGGGGGGGTGGATGGGTCAAACAGCACAGGACTTTCACCCGGGAGACCGGGGATCACGTGTGGCGTTTAGTTTCCCCGTTGTTGTTTTCCTAATCACAACCGTCCCGTTACTGTCGCGCGTCCCCCGCGGCCGTCTCCCGGCGTGTGAGGCATCGTTTCCCCGTTGTGTTTTTCCTAAACCCAACCTCCGCCGTCCTGTTGTTGTCGTTGCGTGTCCCCCAGAGACCGCGGATCGTGTCCCGGGTGTGACGTTTGCTTTCCCCGTTAATCTTTTCCTAAAACCAACCTCGGTATAGATGGTTCCCATTTTGTGCTGGCCACCACGAAAAAAAACAAGATAAACGTGTTGTTGTACACGAATCAATTTTCCACAGTTTCCCCAGTGTCCCCAGTGTCTCCAGTGCCCCCAGTGTCTCCAGTGTCCCCAGTGCCCCCAGTGTCCTCAGTTTCCCCAGTGCCCCCAGTGTCCTCAGTGTCCCCAGTGCCCCCAGTGCCCCCAGTGTCCTCAGTGTCCCCAGTGCCCCCAGTGTCTCCAGTGTCTCCAGTGCCCCCAGTGCCCCCAGTGCCTCCAGTGCCCCCACTGTCCCCAGTGTCCCCAGTGTCTCCAGTGTCTCCAGTGCCCCCACTGTCTCCAGTGTCCCCAGTGTCCCCAGTGTCTCCAGTGCCCCCACTGTCCCCAGTGTCTCCAGTGTCCCCAGTGCCCCCAGTGTCTCCAGTGTCTCCAGTGCCCCCAGTGCCCCCATAGCCTCCAGCACTAAAACAACATCCCAACAGCAGAGGTGTTAAATCAGGCAGGTGGACCTGCAGCCACATTTCAACCGCACTTAACATCAAGTCCTCTCTGAGCTTATCAGGAATGTGACTCTGAATATATATTGCAACTCCTCCCCCATAGGTATCCCCGTCTCTTCTATGGAGGTTATATCCCTGTATTGCCACTTCAGCGTCATCAAATGAGTCGTCCAAGTGGGTCTCAGAGATGACCAGAATATGAATGTTGTCTGATTTTAACAAGTTGTCAATGTCCTAAACCTTATTTCTAAGGCTGCATATATTAAGATGGGCTATTTTTAGCCCTTTCCTGGGAAGTTGATCAGATATAGCAACCCAATCTCACGGCAGTTCGTGAAATAGTCACGTTATTTAATCTATTGATTTGTGTTCACGGGGACGTTTTTCTTAATGTATTTCAATGGGAAGCATATTTCGTGATCACAGCACGACCACGGTAGCGAGTAGTATGAAAAGCCGAAAATCTGCGTAGGGAGGTTGGTCGGGGGGGTGGATGGGTCAAACAGCACAGGACTTTCACCCGGGAGACCGGGGATCACGTGTGGCGTTTAGTTTCCCCGTTGTTGTTTTCCTAATCACAACCGTCCCGTTACTGTCGCGCGTCCCCCGCGGCCGTCTCCCAGCGTGTGAGGCATCGTTTCCCCGTTGTGTTTTTCCTAAACCCAACCTCCGCCGTCCTGTTGTTGTCGTTGCGTGTCCCCCAGAGACCGCGGATCGTGTCCCGGGTGTGACGTTTGCTTTCCCCGTTAATCTTTTCCTAAAACCAACCTCGGTATAGATGGTTCCCATTTTGTGCTGGCCACCACGAAAAAAAACAAGATAAACGTGTTGTTGTACACGAATCAATTTTCCACAGTTTCCCCAGTGTCCCCAGTGTCTCCAGTGCCCCCAGTGTCTCCAGTGTCCCCAGTGCCCCCAGTGTCCTCAGTTTCCCCAGTGCCCCCAGTGTCCTCAGTGTCCCCAGTGCCCCCAGTGCCCCCAGTGCCCCCAGTGTCCACAGTGTCCCCAGTGCCCCCAGTGTCTCCAGTGTCTCCAGTGCCCCCAGTGCCCCCAGTGCCTCCAGTGCCCCCACTGTCCCCAGTGTCCCCAGTGTCTCCAGTGTCTCCAGTGCCCCCACTGTCTCCAGTGTCCCCAGTGTCCCCAGTGTCTCCAGTGCCCCCACTGTCCCCAGTGTCTCCAGTGCCCCCAGTGTCTCCAGTGCCCCCAGTGTCTCCAGTGTCCCCACTGTCCCCAGTGTCTCCAGTGTCCCCACTGTTTGGATGTAAAGCGCTTTGAGCTGCAATCGATGTATGAAAGGCGCTATACAAATAAAGCTATCTATCTATCTATCTATCTATCCCCAGTGCCCCCAGTGTCCCCAGTGTCCCCAGTGTCTCCAGTGTCCCCAGTGTCTCCAGTGCCCCCAGTGTCTCCAGTGCCCCCACTGTCCCCAGTGTCTCCAGTGTCCCCAGTGTCTCCAGTGTCTCCAGTGCCCCCAGTGTCTCCAGTGTCCCCAGTGTCTCCAGTGCCCCCAGTGTCTCCTGTGTCCCCAGTGTCCCCAGTGTCTCCAGTGCCCCCAGTGTCTCCAGTGTCCCCAGTGTCCCCAGTGTCTCCAGTGCCCCCACTGTCCCCAGTGTCTCCAGTGCCCCCAGTGTCTCCAGTGTCCCCACTGTCCCCAGTGTCTCCAGTGTCTCCAGTGCCCCCAGTGTCCCCACTGTCCCCAGTGTCTCCAGTGTCCCCAGTGTCCTCAGTGTCCTCAGTGTCTCCAGTGCCCCCAGTGTCCCCAGTGTCCCCAGTGTCTCCAGTGCCCCCAGTGTCCCCAGTGCCTCCAGTGTCTCCATTGTCCCTAGTGTCCCCAGTTTTTCCAGTGCCCCCAGTGTCTCCAGTGCTCCCAATATCCCCAATGTCCCCAGTGTCCCCAGTGTCTTCACTGTTCCCAGTGTCCCCAGTGTCCCCAGTATCCTCAGTATTCCCAGTTCCCCCAGTGTCCCCAGTGTCTCCAGTATTCCCAGTGTCCCCAGTGTCTTCACTGTCCCCAGTATCCTCAGTATTCCCAGTTCCCCCAGTGTCCCCAGTGTCCCCAGTATTCCCAGTGTTCCCAGTGCCTCCAGTGTCCCCAGTGTCTCCAGTGCCCCCAGTGTCTCCAGTGTCCCCACTGTCCCCAGTGTCTCCAGTGTCTCCAGTGCCCCCAGTGTCCCCACTGTCCCCAGTGTCTCCAGTGTCCCCAGTGTCCTCAGTGTCCTCAGTGTCTCCAGTGCCCCCAGTGTCCCCAGTGTCCCCAGTGTCTCCAGTGCCCCCAGTGTCCCCAGTGCCTCCAGTGTCTCCATTGTCCCTAGTGTCCCCAGTTTTTCCAGTGCCCCCAGTGTCTCCAGTGCTCCCAATATCCCCAATGTCCCCAGTGTCCCCAGTGTCTTCACTGTTCCCAGTGTCCCCAGTGTCCCCAGTATCCTCAGTATTCCCAGTTCCCCCAGTGTCCCCAGTGTCTCCAGTATTCCCAGTGTCCCCAGTGTCTTCACTGTCCCCAGTATCCTCAGTATTCCCAGTTCCCCCAGTGTCCCCAGTGTCCCCAGTATTCCCAGTGTTCCCAGTGCCTCCAGTGTCCCCAGTGTCTCCAGTGCCCCCACTGTCCCCAGTGTCTCCAGTGCCCCCAGTGTCTCCAGTGTCTCCAGTGTCCCCAGTGCCCCCAGTGCCCCCAGTATTCCTAGTGTTCCCCAGTGTCCCCAGTGTCTCCAGTGCTCCCAGTATCCCCAGTGCCGCCAGTGTCTCTAGTGTCCCTAGTGTCCCCAGTTTTTTCCAGTGCCTCCAGTGTCTCCAGTGCTCCCAGTGTCCCCAGTATTCCCAGTGTCCCCAGTGTCTTCACTGTTCCCAGTTTCCCCAGTATCCTCAGTATTCCCAGTTCCCCCAGTGTCCCCAGTGTCCCCAGTATTCCCAGTGTTCCCAGTGCCTCCAGTGTCCCCAGTGTCCCCAGTGTCCCCAGTATTCCCCTTATTCCCCAGTGTCCCCAGTATCCCCAGTATCTCCAGTGCCCTCAGTGCCCCCAGTGTTTCCGGTACCTTGACCTGCATCGTCCCTCTGCACTGCAGCTCATAGCCTCCGATCTCCTCCAGCAGGTAGAACGTACTGCAGCTGCTCTGGATCTTCAGGGCTGGAAACAGACGTTTAACCAAGATGTTTTACTACCGTAAAAGTACTAACGTAGACTCGCTGTTTCCAGGACACTTCCGACACAAAGCACAATAAAAAGTCTCGTAAGATATCGACATGTAGAAAGATAAGCCTGATTGGTTCCTCTGTCTCTGGGGGCGGGTCTTACTCACACAGTAAAGTTTGATTGACACATTTTGGGCAAATCATTTGGGAGAAATCTTGAAAAGTAGACACGTGGCCCGGACTACCGTACACTCTGGTGCCTCCGTATTTCAGTGTAACACAGAGATGAGTGTGTGTGTGTGTGTGTGTGTGTGGATGTGTGTGTGTGTGTGTGTGTGTGTGTGTGTTACCCAGGCTGGTGGACTCCATCCTTGATGCTGTGTTCACTGTATCTCCAAACAGACAGTAACGAGGCATCTTGGTCCCCACGACCCCCGCTACCACCGGACCTGCACAGAGAAACATCACAGTTAGTAAAACTCTCTGGGCTGGTTACATTTCTTTAAACCAATCACAATCCTCCTGGGCGGCGCTGAGCTCCGGATGCAGCGACGGTGGCTCTGCTAAATAATCTCAGGAAGGAACTTGTTCTGGTGGAACATTAAATTATGTTAACTGAAGTTAACTGTTGACACAACACAGTAACGTGAGATATTTAAATTAGCTGATACATGGTGAAACCTCATCACCTCACCCACTTACCAGTGTATCTCCGTGTGTACTTCGTCCACAGCAATCCCACCAATCAGTCCCAAAACCTCCCAGTTATGGCGTTTTTCCATTACATGGTACCTGCTCTGCTTGCCTCGACTCGACACACTGTGCGTCCGATTTCCATTGCAGATTTTAGTACCGCCTCAGCGTGGCTGGTGGTCGTCTTATATGCCGGCTCAACGCACACACCAGCGCACAAGTATAAACATCAGGCCACTTGAGCTTGTTTTACAGTTCTGTGGAGGCTCCACCGTAGCCTGTGTAAGTGGCTCGATGTTTATACTTGTGCGCTGGTGTGTGCGTCGAGCCAGCATGTATGTGTGTACGTAGGCTACGGCGAAAGCTCTGCCTGGAGTAAACTGCCGTGACCTAACGCGACACACACACACACAGAACGTGGAAGGTGTGTGTTGTTGCCAGAAGACACATTTAGTTTCTAAAGAAGCTGGAGGCAGCAGAAAACCACAGCTGGCTAAACTGTTTAAAAATAGCGGGTTTGTTCAGGACACCCCCGTCTGTCGCTTTCACGTCACCTTTTGGTATCGGCTCAGCTCGCTTGGAACCTCGTCTGAGGTGGTTGCAGGTACCAGGGACTTTTTCTCATAATGGAAAACCAAAAAAGGCGAGTAGAGTCGAGGCGAGTCGAGCAAGTACCATGTAATGGAAAAGCGCCATAAGTAGAGAGGAAATGCCCTAAATATATTCTTTATAAATCTTTACAATCATTCCCTGAAAGAACCGAGCAGGCCTGCCTTGTTGCACCGTCCACATCGTGTGTGTGTGTCTGTGTGTGTGTGTGTGTGTGTGTGTGTGTGTGTGTGTGTGTGTGTGTGTGTGTGTACCAGAGTGTATCCCGGCCCGTATCTGCAGCTGTGTGTTGGGTTTGTGGGGGATCCTGAAGGTGCGACAGACGCCCACCAGGTCCAGAGCCATGCTGGCGATCTCGGCGGCGTGAAGGATCCCGTTCTCCTGAGGAACGCCAGACACCACCATGTCTGCAGAAACACACACACACACACACACACACACACACACACACACACACACACAGACAGAGACAAAACACACACAGTCAGCACGCATGGTAACTAACGACTACACTCGTGTGTGTGTGTGTGTGTGTGTGTGTGTGTGTGACTCACATGCGTCTCCGATGGTCTCCACCTTGTAGACGTCGTAGTTGTCGATGATGTCGTCGAACGTGGTGTAGAGTTTGTTCAGGAAGTCGACCACCTGGTACGGAGTGCTGCTACTGGACAGCTGGGTGAAACCCACGATGTCACTACACACACACACACACACACACACACACACACACACACAAAACACACACACACAAAAACACACACACACACACACACACACACACAGACACACACAGGCAAGGGCAGGAAGGGCGCTTTTCAAAATAAACTCCCGATCGTATATCGTATCCCTTCACTATTTCACAGGAAGTTACAGTCGATACAGATTTTACGCACCAAAACAGTAAAATGTTGTAACTCGAATGTACGTAGACATACACATCTGCCCCAAACTTTAACCGTTTAACTCTTTAGACTAATTACTTTTATGGTAGAAGCACAAATATCAGGAACATGAACCAAAACAACGAAATCTGTGAGTCGTCAGGCCTAACCCCCCCCCTCAGCAATATTTAATATTTAATACTATTGATAATACTGATAATTACTGTGCAATTACATTACTGTGCAATACCTGTATAGTGTGCAATATCATTACTCTCATTGTCCAATATCTATTACTCACTGAATATGATCACCACTATTGGGCAATATTAAAATAATGTGCAATAACCCACACTTGCATTCTGTTCTACTCTATTCTAACCAGTCCCTCCAGAAAACGTGATTTTTGTAAGTTCCCACAATTTTTGTAAGTTCCCGCAATTTTTGTAAGTTCCCGCAATTTTTGTACGTTCCCACAATTTTTGTAAGTTCCCGCAATTTTTGTAAGTTCCCGCAATTTTTGTAAATTCCCGCAATTTCATCGCATAAAATTGCATAAATATCCTGCATATTCCATCACATTTTTTAAGAAAACGTGCCACATAATCAAAATCACAAAAAAACTCCACATTTTTCTGGAAGGACTGTTAAACACATCTTCTGTGAAGGGATTGTTCCCAGGACACACGCAGTCCCGTCCTGTCTGGTACCTGAAGAAGACGGTGGCACTGACGTAGCTCTGAGCCTGCATGGGCTTGCCCTGCCGCAGGTCGTCAGCCACCTGTCTGGGAAGCATGCCTGCAACACACACAATCAGGGGGGTCAAACTCAAGGCCCGCGGCCCCAATACGGCCACTCGGACATTTGGATCCGGCCCACGTATCAACTTATGTTCACATTACATTTTGGCCCGTTTAGTTTTTGGAGCATTTTACAACATTTTTGGCGCTATTTCAATCAATCTGTGTGTATGCGTGTGTGTGTGTGTGTGTGTTTGTGTGTGTGTGTCTGTGTGTGTGTGTGTGTGTGTGTCTTTGTGTGTGTTTGTGTGTCTGTGTGTCTGTCTGTGTGTGTATGTGTGTGTGTCTGTGTGTGTGTGTGTGTGTGTCTGTCTGTGTGTCTGTGTGTGTGTGTGTGTGTGTGTGTGTGTGTGTGTGTGTGTCTCTGTCTGTCTGTGTGTGTGTGTGTGTGTGTGTGTATGTGTGTGTGTGTGTGTCTCTGTTTGTGTGTGTGTCTCTGTATGTCTGTGTGTGTGTGTGTGTGTGTGTGTGTGTGTGTGTGGCTCTGTCTTCTGTGTGTGTATGCATGTCTGTGTGTGTGTGTGTGTGTCTCTGTATGTGTGTGTGTCTCTGTCTGTCTGTGTGTGTGTGTGTGTGTGTGTGTGTGTGTGTGTGGCTCTGTCTGTCTGTGTGTGTATGCGTGTGTGTGTGTGTGTGTGTGTCCTACTGTAAAGCAGTCGGTCTGTTTTCTGTTTCTCGTGCATCAGATCCTGAGTGCGTTCAGCCACCAACACCTCCAGATGTTTACTGTACTTCTCCATCTGAAACAAACACATAATAAATATATATATATGTATATATACATATACACCGAGCCGATACCTGACTAAATGCTGAATCACTGTTTTCAGACAGCTCTCAAAGTCAAAATAAAGTAATTATCCCGCCAGGGGAAACTCATGTGGTCTTACACATCGAATTAAAATAAAGAAACATGAGATTGTGTGGGATCAGTAAAGTCTATCGTATCTTAACCCATGGCCAGTACTAGGAATGTCCCGATCAGGTTTTTTTGCCCTTGAGTCCGAGTCATTTGATTTTGAGTATCTACCGATACCGAATCCCGATCCGATACTTCTATAATAATTCAACTTTATAATACCTCCAGACCGCAGACATACTCGCGCTTTCCACTTCAAGCTGCTTCCGTGTTCTACTTTGCCGACATTTAACCAATAGCATCTCTGCAACAAAGTGATGTCATGCCGCACGCGTTGCTGTTTCTGTGTGGAGTCAAAAGGGTCTAACTCTGGGCCACCGCATAACTATAGATGTGTTAAAAAATAATGAGAATATATATACATATATATCCGAGTCCTGATCGGGAGGTAACGTCCGATTCCGATCGAGTCTGAAACCACGTGATCGGGCCCGATTTCCGATCACATGATCGGGCCCGATTTCCGATCACGTGATCGGATCTGGACATCCCTAATCAGTACTCCAAATACAACAGACAACACACACAGAACACACTACAACAATGATCATAAACCAACAATTAACATAGTATCTAAGGTGCAATATTCGCTGCAGAGTTGCATTATGTGCCAAGATGCAGTTAAAGAGCCAAAGGCTGAAAATGATCTACAATACGAGACTGAGGCTAC
>NC_050189.1:19449855-19452355 GCF_008315115.2 Sander lucioperca
TCTTGTGTTGGTGGAGGTACGAAATCCCTCTGGCGATGTCTGTGGCGAAGGAAAACCTGGAGGGTAGAAACACTAGGGATTATTTCTCTTTCTTACCCAATAGCCCAGTTTCAAAGATCGGTCATTTAGACACAAAACACGGGAATATACGTAGGGTTGAAACAGGTTGAAAAATACCAAAATGACCCTTTAAATAAGAGAGTTTATGGGTCTACCTGAAGCCCCAGTTTAGCGGGATCTCTTCGTTAAGAAGAACATCGTTGAGGCTTCCTTTCGGGCAGTATTCTGTCACTATGGCAACGTTAGGCACCTCCACACACCCGCCGATAAACTTACACAGGTTGGGGTGATCGAGCTCCCTGGAGACGGAGAGAGAGAGTTAAAATACCATGTTAGTCATATTAGATGATTAATTAGGTGTGTGTCTGCTTGTGTCTGTGTTTGCATGCGTGCGTGTGTGTTTGTGTGTCTGTGTCTGCGTGTGTCTGCATGCATGTGTGTGGGTGTGCGTGCATGTGTGTCTGTATGCATGTCTGTGTGTGTGTTTGTGTGTCTGTGTGTTTGTGTGTCTGCATGTGTGTGTTTGTGTGTCTGCGTGTGTGTGTGTCTGTATGCGTGTGTCTGTGTGTGTGTTTGTGTGTCTGCGTGTGTGTGTGTGTGTGTGTGTCTGTGTGTGTGTATATTACCTGACTTGTTTGACTTCCTGTCTGATGGTTTTGGAAAGAGAGAAAGTCTTGGTTTGAATCCTCTTGATGGCCACCGATCTTCCATCACTGGAGAAGACACATAGTTTAAATACAAAATACATTAAAAAAGCCAGAATGTGTTGACAGCATGGATGCAGCTGATCGTACTATATCCCGGTGCAGGTGAACGGTGTTTTCCGGCTCCCTGGTTGAGCCATATAGCAGCTGAGAGCCGTCACACAGCTGGTGTTACTGTCGCTGTGCCCCACCGGGACGCTGATTATACTGCCCATGGTCATACGAGCCTCATGATCTACAGACAGAGAGACATGGTCATACGAGCCTCAAGATCTGTAGACAGAGAGACTTGGTCATAAGAGGCTCATTATCTACAGACAAACAGAGAGACATGGTCATACAACCCTCAAGATCTACAGACAGAGAGACATGGTCATACAACCCTCAAGATCTACAAACAGAGAGACATGGTCATACGAGCCTCATGATCTGTAGACAAACACAGAGACATGGTCATAAGAGGCTCATTATCTACAGACAAACAGAGAGACATGGTCATACGAGCCTCATGATCTACAGACAAACAGAGAGACATGGTCATACGAGCCTCGTGATCTACAGACAAACAGAGAGACATGGTCATACGAGCCTCGTGATCTACAGACAAACAGAGAGACATGGTCATACGAGCCTCGTGATCTACAGACAAACAGAGAGACATGGTCATACGAGACTCAAGATCTACAGACAAACACAGAGACATGGTCATACGAGACTCAAGATCTACAGACAAACACAGAGACATGGTCACACGAGCCTCATGATCTGTAGACAAACACAGATACATGGTCATACGAGCCTCAAGATCTGCAGACAAATAGAGAGTTTTAACACCAAATGCAAACATGGAAACAGAAAATCTTGTTGGATACTTTGTTAGGGTCTCAAATTTCAATCCTGTTTAAACCAGTTTGAGGGCCCTATCTTGCACCCAGCGCAGCGCAAAGCCCGACGCAAGTGTCTTTGCTAGTTTAAGACCGATGCAGTTGTCAATTTCTCGTCTAGCGCCCACGTCGTTTAGATAGCAAATGCACCTGCGCCCATCTGGCGCCCATGGGCGAGCTGATCTTACAGGGAGGTGTGTTCAGGTGCATTCTGGGCGTGCTGGTCTTACAGGGAGGTGTGTTCAGGTGCATTCTGGGCGTGCTGGTCTTACAGGGAGGTGTGTTCAGATGCATTCTGGGCATGCTGGTCTTACAGGGAGGTGTGTTCAGGTGCATTCTGGGCGTGCTGGCCTTACAGGGAGGTGTGTTCAGGTGCACTCTGGGCGTGCTGGCCTTACAGGGAGGTGTGTTCAGGTGCATTCTGGGCGTGCTGGTCTTACAGGGAGGTGTGTTCAGGTGCATTCTGGGAGTATTGCTATCTTGAGGCAGCAGGAAGTGATCGCACCATTGACAAACAAAAACCTGGTCTAAAGTCAATAACGCAGCATTTCATTGTTATTTTAACACAGCATTAGTAAAATGCTCCTAGGCTCGTGCACAGCGCACACACACTATGCTTTTTACACACACAGGGACGCACAGCAGCACACACACATGCAGAAGATTACAAATAAAAATATTACGGTGCAAATCCTCCATCATAATAGCAATGCTCCAAGGTCCAAACGCGCCTGGCTTTTAAAGGGAATGGGAGATGATCTCTGATTGGTTGATTGCATGTTACGCCCAAAACACACCTCTGATTAATGAAGACACTAAGTACAACCCTTTAGAACCATGCGCCCGGCGCAC
>NC_050189.1:19457355-19494855 GCF_008315115.2 Sander lucioperca
GTGTCCGAACGTGGACAGTGACGGAGAGAGGAGGAGGAGGAGGAAAGGGAGAGAGGAGGAGGAGGAAAGGGAGAGAGGAGGAGGAGGAGGAGGAGGACGAGGACGAGGAAAGGGGGAGAGAGAGAGAGGAGGAGCTGCTTAATTTCTTTCCCTTGGACACAGACAGCCAGTCTGGGACTTATGTAACACACATATTCAGGGTTTTGGTGCATGTGTAACACAAGCAGTTATATTGTGTACATCAACTGATTTCAGTGAGTCATTTTTATAATCAGGGAACACTGCTTCTGTGATTAGTTCTTGATTTAGGCCCCAGCACCTGTATAAATTAACCTGAATGCCAGAATATCACTTGCCTCACAAAATCTCTGTGATACATGAACATTATAATATTTTGTAGAATTATTAGAGTTACTAATATGTTGGAGAGTTATTGTTGGGTATTCAAGTATTGTAATAGTATACAGGGCTCTAGAAATGCGACCAAAATTTGTAAGGGTGTGACTAAGATTTTTCCTAGGTCGCACCGGTGCACCTAACGTCCTCGCATCCGCTGCCTCTCCACCAACGAAGCGATGTCGTTTATATCGATATGGTTTAATGTTGCGTTACATTATCCATTCCTTCTGTAAAGCCGTGCCTGTGTTTGGATCTCTCCTCCGTGCAGCCCCCCCCTCATTCACTCACACACGGCCCACCTGCAACATGCAGACAGACACAGCACCGCCGGTCCACACTGCTGACATTTGTCTACAGTTTTAATTGTTATTAATACAGCTGTATATTGTTAAGTATGAGAGGGAAAGCTGTATTATTACCACAGCTGTATATTAAGTATGAGAGGTAAACCTGTATTGGTACCCGTGTTTACGCTGGTAACTCTCTGTTATTGCGGCCGCCACATTAGAAAAACACATTAGAAGTTATTAAAGGAACACGCCAACTTATTGGGCCTTCAGTTTATTCACCGTATCCCCCTGAGTTAGACAAGTCCATACATACTCTTCTCATCTCTGTGCGTGCTCTAACTCTGTCTGACGGGTTAGGGGTTGATGGCTGTGTCTCATGTTACGTTGTTTTTTGTACATGCTGTGACTCTACAAATCACAACATGTAAATAGGAACATGTTGGCGTTATTTTGTCACTTATTCGGAGCAGTAGGCTAGATGGAACTAGTTACCTGCATGATCTGTGCTAGGCTAAGCTACCGGTGGAACCGTCAGACAGCATTACAGCACACACGGACACGAGAAGGGTATGTATGGTATGTAGCCTGCTGGACCTGGGTGAGAGATGTGACCCATGGCCACATTATCATAGTTCATAAAAATATTAGCGCAGTAACGATTTCATAGCCTACAAAAGACATGTGTAACGGCGCTGACCCGCCAAAGCGCATTCAACCCGTGCTGGACCCATTCATAATGAGTCAGCCGTCACTAGATATTGAGGAGGTTGTTTACTCATGTTGAAAACCTTTGTAATTATTTTAAAATGATTTTCACAGAGCCATCATGTTAAAAAGGAGGAAGAGGATACGGCCTGCTGATGACGCAGTGTCGTATATTCTGTCTTCAAGGGACAAGCCTCTGTTCAAAGAAATCTTTATTGATAGTAACAAAGGTACGGGGATGTCCTTTCAGGGGCAGCCTATTACACAAGTGCATTTCTCAGTACTATTCATTTACATACATACAGAATGGTTGAAATGCCTCAATGTTTCTTCTAATCAAATTTATATTTGTGTATATATATGTATGCATATTTGTGTCCTCACAGGAAGAGGAGTGTTTGCGAGTCAGCCCATTGAACAGGGAGCTTTTGTCTTGGAGTACAGGGGTGAACTACTATCAAAGGAAGATTGCCAGTCTAGACAATACTCTGATAAACAGAGTACATTCCTGTACGAGTTTCAATGGCAGAAACGTCACTGGTGGTAAGCATGTAAAAACGCATGTTTTGTAGAGATCAGGGAAATTCTAATTAAAGACCTGAAACAAAAGCTTGAATAGTTTATGGATGAATGAAAGCAAGATCAATATTTTAATCACACATGGAAGGTGGATTGCAACAGTGAATTCTAGTGAATCATTTTTGGTTCGTAACTTTTAACTATCACATAAGTCTTGACATTTTAGGCTAATGGAAAGAGCTTTATCTGGATCAGGCATTTCTCCGATCACAGGTCATACAGTTACAGCTGATGTTTTGTGTTTTTAAAAGGCTGTGAAGATGTATACACTTAAAATTTAAATCAAATGAAATTTGATATTTATTATTAATATGGTTAATGTGTAGTTTTTCTTCTGTCTTTTAGTATCGATGCATCCAGAGAGGATGGATCCCTTGGAAGATTAGTAAATGACAACCACAAATCTCCGAACTGCATCATGAAAAAAATCATAGTCAACGACAGGCCACATTTGTGCTTATTTGCTGTTAAGAATATTGAAGCGGGAACAGAAATTGATTACAACTATGGTGATTCACAATGGCCGTGGCGTAAAAAGGTGAGATGGTTAGATTTATACTGATACATACAATTTGAGGATTTAAAGTGTGTGTAAATGTCCTGAATGGTACATGTACTTTTGTATTCCTTCAATATTTATATTAATCTGATTGTCTGTGTAACTGGATATCGATGTGATTGCTCGATCTATATGATTTGATCAATATTAGTTCTTATTTTTTATATAAATTCCAGGTGACAAGCCACCAGACAGAGACGCTCCCTGTTGATCAAACATCCCATGAGGATTCAGACATCGATGCTGCTACCACACAGGTAATGGAGTAATGTACACACAAAGTATTTGTTGAATTCCACACTATGTAATTCTATTATCAACAAAGGGATTTTGTTCATATTTCTTTCCTGATACAGCTTTTCTGTCTGAGTTACTTACTGAGTGATGTAGTAGACTTCTGATTGAGGGAACAATGTTAATCTGAACTAACAATTTTCTAGTCAACTTTCATGTGACCAGTTAACCTGACACACACACACACATATATGTTTCTAGTGGTATACTTATGGGGTCCAGTTGAGCTCACACATATATGTTTCTAGTGGTATACTTATGGGGTCCAGTTGAGCTCACACATATATGTTTCTAGTGGTATACTTATGGGGTCCAGTTGAGCTCACACACATGTATACGTTTCTAGTCTTATCTTGGTGGGGTCCTCCCGTATGTATATCATTCTTAAGTGATTTTACATCATTTCAGCATCTTTCAATATTTAAACTCAAGTTGTTACAGGTAACATTTTTCATACACACTACCTTTTCTAACTTGTGAATCTCTCCACATACATGATTACTGTCAGTTCTTAATGTGTTCCTGTTTTTTATATAAATTCCAGGTGACAAGCCACCAGACAGAGACGCTCCCTGTTGATCAAACATCCCATGAGGATTCAGACATCGATGCTGCTACCACACAGGTAATGGAGTAATGTACACATAAACTATTTGTTGAATTCCACACTATGTAATTCTATTATCAACAAAGGGATTTTGTTCATATTTCTTTCCTGATACAGCTTTTCTGTCTGAGTTACTTACTGAGTGATGTAGTAGACTTCTGATTGAGGGAACAATGTTAATCTGAACTAACAATTTTCTAGTCAACTTTCATGTGACCAGTTAACCTGACACGCTCACACATATATGTTTCTAGTGGTATACTTATGGGGTCCAGTTGAGCTCACACACATGTATATGTTTCTAGTCTTATCCTGGTGGGGTCCTCCCGTATGTATATCACTCTTAAGTGATTTTACATCATTTCAACACCTTTCAATATTCAAACCCAAGTTATTACAGGTATAATTTTACACTTCCTGAGCTGTTACATGTTCATAAAGGGCAGTTGGAATGTGATCCACTGCACCCCATATGTTATTATGAGATTTGTTGAGACCTCTAGAAAAGCCCATTGACTTACCTTTAAGCTATATTGGCGCTTTTCCATTACATGGTACCTGCTCGACTCGCCTCGACTCTACTCGCCTTTTTTGGTTTTCCATTACGAAAAAAAGTACCTGGTACCTGCTAACAGGTACTTTTTTTAGTACCTCCTCAGTCGAGGTTCCAAGCGAGCTGAGGCGACCCGAAAAGGTGACGTGAAAGTGACAGACGGGGGTGTCCTGAACAAACCCGCTATTTTCAAATAGTTCAGCCAGCTGTGTTTTTTTTTTTGCTGCCTCCATCTTCTTTAGAAACTAAATGTGTCTTCTGGCAACAACACACCTTCGACATTGTGTGTGTGTGTCGTGTTAGGTCATGGCAGTTTACTGCGGTGCCGCTTGTTTCAGTTCTGCGGAGGCTCCAGGCAGAGCTTTCACCGTATCCTAAGTACACACACACACACATGCTGGCTCGATGCACACACCAGCTGACAAATGTATACATCAGGCCACATATTACACAGGCTACGGAGAAAGCTCAGCGTGGAGCCTCCACAGAACTGTAAAACAAGCTCAAGTGCGCTGGTGTGTGCGTCGAGCCGGCAAGACGACCAGCCACGCTGAGGAGGTACTAAAATCTGCAATGGAAAACGGACGCACAGTGTGTAGAGTCGAGTAGATTCGAGGCGAGTCGAGCAGGTACCATGTAATGGAAAAACGCCATATGCTGTTTCAGAAACATTTCTCTTACTAGATAACCTGTGTAACTTGTGAATCTCTCCACATACATGATTACTGTCAGTTCTTAATGTGTTCTTGTTTTTTATATAAATTCCAGGTGACAAGCCACCAGACAGAGACGCTCCCTGTTGATCAAACATCCCATGAGGATTCAGACATCGATGCTGCTACCACACAGGTAATGGAGTAATGTACACACAAAGTATTTGTTGAATTCCACACTATGTAATTCTATTATCAACAAAGGGATTTTGTTCATATTTCTTTCCTGATACAGCTTTTCTGTCTGAGTTACTTACTGAGTGATGTAGTAGACTTCTGATTGAGGGAACAATGTTAATCTGAACTAACAATTTTCTAGTCAACTTTCATGTGACCAGTTAACCTGACACGCACACACACACACACACACATATATATGTTTCTAGTGGTATACTTATGGGGTCCAGTTGAGCTCACACACACACATATGTTTCTAGTGGTATACTTATGGGGTCCAGTTGAGCTCACACACACACATATGTTTCTAGTGGTATACTTATGGGGTCCAGTTGAGCTCACACACACACATATGTTTCTAGTTGTATACTTATGGGGTCCAGTTGAGCTCACACACATGTATACGTTTCTAGTCTTATCTTGGTGGGGTCCTCCCGTATGTATATCACTCTTAAGTGATTTTACATTATTTCAGCATCTTTCAATATTTAAACTCAAGTTGTTACAGGTAACATTTTTCATACACACTACCTTTTCTAACTTGTGAATCTCTCCACATACATGATTACTGTCAGTTCTTAATGTGTTCCTGTTTTTTATATAAATTCCAGGTGACAAGCCACCAGACAGAGACGCTCCCTGTTGATCAAACATCCCATGAGGATTCAGACATCGATGCTGCTACCACACAGGTAATGGAGTAATGTACACATAAACTATTTGTTGAATTCCACACTATGTAATTCTATTATCAACAAAGGGATTTTGTTCATATTTCTTTCCTGATACAGCTTTTCTGTCTGAGTTACTTACTGAGTGATGTAGTAGACTTCTGATTGAGGGAACAATGTTAATCTGAACTAACAATTTTCTAGTCAACTTTCATGTGACCAGTTAACCTGACACGCACACACACATATATGTTTCTAGTGGTATACTTATGGGGTCCAGTTGAGCTCACACACATGTATATGTTTCTAGTCTTATCCTGGTGGGGTCCTCCCGTATGTATATCATTCTTAAGTGATTTTACATCATTTCAACACCTTTCAATATTCAAACCCAAGTTATTACAGGTATAATTTTACACTTCCTGAGCTGTTACATGTTCATAAAGGGCAGTTGGAATGTGATCCACTGCACCCCATATGTTATTATGAGATTTGTTGAGACCTCTAGAAAAGCCCATTGACTTACCTTTAAGCTATATTGGCGCTTTTCCATTACATGGTACCTGCTCGACTCGCCTCGACTCTACTCGCCTTTTTTGGTTTTCCATTACGAAAAAAAGTACCTGGTACCTGCTAACAGGTACTTTTTTTAGTACCTCCTCAGTCGAGGTTCCAAGCGAGCTGAGGCGACCCGAAAAGGTGACGTGAAAGTGACAGACGGGGGTGTCCTGAACAAACCCGCTATTTTTAAATAGTTCAGCCAGCTGTGTTTTTTTTTTTTGCTTCCTCCAGCTTCTTTAGAAACTAAATGTGTCTTCTGGCAACAACACACCTTCGACGTTCTGTGTGTGTGTCGTGTTAGGTCATGGCAGTTTACTGCGGTGCCGCTTGTTTCAGTTCTGCGGAGGCTCCAGGCAGAGCTTTCACCGTATCCTAAGTACACACACACACATGCTGGCTCGATGCACACACCAGCTGACAAATGTATACATCAGGCCACATATTACATAGGCTACCGCGAAAGCTCTGCGTGGAGCCTCCACAGAACTGTAAAACAAGCTCAAGTGGCCTGATGTTTATACTTGTGCGCTGGTGTGTGCGTCGAGCCGGCAAGACGACCTGCCACGCTGAGGCGGTACTAAAATCTGCAATGGAAAACGGACGCACAGTGGGTCGAGGCGAGTAGAGTCGAGTAGAGTCGAGGCGAGTCGAGCAGGTACCATGTAATGGAAAAACGCCATATGCTGTTTCAGAAACATTTTTCTTACTAGATATCCTGTGTAACTTGTGAATCTCTCCACATACATGATTACTATCAGTTCTTAATGTGTTCTTGTTTTTTATATAAATTCCAGGTGACAAGCCACCAGACAGAGACACTCCCTGTTGATCAAACATCCCATGAGGATTCAGACATCGATGCTGCTACCACACAGGTAATGGAGTAATGTACACACAAACTATTTGTTGAATTCCACACTATGTAATTCTATTATCAACAAAGGGATTTTGTTCATATTTCTTTCCTGATACAGCTTTTCTGTCTGAGTTACTTACTGAGTGATGTAGTAGACTTCTGATTGAGGGAACGATGTTAATCTGAACTAACAATTTTCTAGTCAACTTTCATGTGACCAGTTAACCTGACACGCACACACACACACACACACACATATATGTTTCTAGTGGTATACTTATGGGGTCCAGTTGAGCTCACACACACACATATGTTTCTAGTGGTATACTTATGGGGTCCAGTTGAGCTCACACACATGTATACGTTTCTAGTCTTATCTTGGTGGGGTCCTCCCGTATGTATATCATTCTTAAGTGATTTTACATCATTTCAGCATCTTTCAATATTCAAACCCAAGTTGTTACAGGTAACATTTTTCATACAAGCTACCTTTTCTAACTTGTGAATCTCTCCACATACATGATTACTGTCAGTTCTTAATGTGTTCCTGTTTTTTATATAAATTCCAGGTGACAAGCCACCAGACAGAGACGCTCCCTGTTGATCAAACATCCCATGAGGATTCAGACATCGATGCTGCTACCACACAGGTAATGGAGTAATGTACACGCTGTTGCACAAACTATTTGTTGAATTCCACACTATGTAATTCTATTATCAACAAAGGGATTTTGTTCATATTTCTTTCCTGATACAGCTTTTCTGTCTGAGTTACTTACTGAGTGATGTAGTAGACTTCTGATTGAGGGAACGATGTTAATCTGAACTAACAATTTTCTAGTCAACTTTCATGTGACCAGTTAACCTGACACGCACACACACATATATGTTTCTAGTGGTATACTTATGGGGTCCAGTTGAGCTCACACATATGTTTCTAGTTGTATACTTATGGGGTCCAGTTGAGCTCACACACATGTATACGTTTCTAGTCTTATCTTGGTGGGGTCCTCCCGTATGTATATCACTCTTAAGTGATTTTACATTATTTCAGCATCTTTCAATATTTAAACTCAAGTTGTTACAGGTAACATTTTTCATACACGCTACCTTTTCTAACTTGTGAATCTCTCCACATACATGATTACTATCAGTTCTTAATGTGTTCTTGTTTTTTATATAAATTCCAGATGACAAGCCACCAGACAGAGACGCTCCCTGTTGATCAAACATCCCATGAGGATTCAGACATCGATGCTGCTACCACACAGGTAATGGAGTAATGTACACATAAACTATTTGTTGAATTCCACACTATGTAATTCTATTATCAACAAAGGGATTTTGTTCATATTTCTTTCCTAATACAGCTTTTCTGTCTGAGTTACTTACTGAGTGATGTAGTAGACTTCTGATTGAGGGAACGATGTTAATCTGAACTAACAATTTTCTAGTCAACTTTCATGTGACCAGTTAACCTGACACACACACACACACACACATATATGTTTCTAGCCTTATACTTATGCGTCCAGTTGAGCTCTCACACACACGTTTTAAGTCTTATAGTTATAGGGCCCTATTTTAACGATCTGAAACGCAAGTAGCTTTGTGGGCGGATCTCGGGCGCTGTTGCTATTATACCGGCGGGATAAATGACTCTTGCGCCCGACGCATATCTAAAATGGGTTGGTCTGAAGTAGCTACATTACTCATAGGTATGGTTTGGGCGTAACGTGCAATAAACCAATCAGAGCATCATCTCACATTCCCTTTAAAAGCAGGCGCACTTGTTCCATGGCGGATTGCTATTATGATGGCGGATTTGCCAGGCGCACGCCAGGAGCGGTTCACAGCCAACGAGGCCGACGTTCTCGTCATGGCTGAAGCAGGAGCTGTCCGGGATGTGGCAAAGTATTAATGGTGGCGATGTTGCTGCGGCCTCTCGGGCGCATCTCCTCAAGTCTGGAGAGGATTGCTGCAGCCATGGAGTGTGGGCCTCCAAACACACCACCTGCTCCTGTTGTGCCCCTTCCTCCCCCCACTCCATCTCCGTCCATCCGCTCCACCAGGAGCACATCGCGTATTGGCACTCCCAGCCCCTCAAGTGTCTAATCCCGCCGTAGTTCAACATCACATCTCCTTAAGTCCTCTAATATTTCCTCATTTATGTCATCAACACATCCATGATTCATGGAAATGTTGTGGAAAACACAGCAAGCCACAAAGAATGCTGCGACTTTTTGAGGACTGTACTGTAAAGTTCCTCCTGACCTATCCAAACACCTGAAGCGCATTTTCAGTAATATTTTTCCTTGTATTTATGTATGGTTTGCAAAAATGGGAACTGCTGCGTCCGTGTAGATGAGAGAAGCAAAGTGTATGCTGACTTTAGACTAGCGCCACTGACTTTAGACCAGGTTTTTCCTGGTCTGTGGTGGAATTGTTTTCTGAAACTGCAAAATAGCACCAGGGAACGTTTGCGCCTGAACACGCCTTCTCTTTTCGCTGAACCGCCCCCGGGAGCGCAAATTCATTCCCTAATTTACCGACGTGCATCTGTGGAGGCAAAAGTCCACTGTGCGTCGGGTGCAAAATAGGAATGATGCATGCATCGGTGTACAAAGTCAATTGCGCTGGGTGGAAGATAGGGCCCATAGGGTCCAGTTGTGCTCTTACACACAAACACGTTTCCAATCTTATCCTGGTGGGATCCGCAATTATTAATATCACGTCATCATTTCAACACCTTTCAATATTTAAACTCAAGTTGTTTCAAGTTATTACAGGTAATTTTACACTTCCTGAGCTGTTACATGTTCATAAAGGGCACTTTAGAAGTGATCCACTGCACCCCATATGTTATTATGAGACACGTTGAGACCTTTAGAAAAGCCCATGGACTTACCTTTTAAGCTATATGCTGTTCCAGAAACATTTTTCATACCAGCTAACTTTTGTAACTTGTGAGTATCTCCATATACATGTTTACCATCAGTTCTTAATGCGTAATGATTATTTTGTTATATTTAGGTGTGTACTGTCAAAGGTGTTTCCCTTGTGGATTATCTGTTAACTGATGAAACAGATGAGGATTGTATCGAAGACCAACCTCTGACTCCACACTGTGATGACATTTTTGGAAAGCAGAGTAGGAGTGAAAACATTCTGGTATGCCTCAGATACTTTGAAAAATCAAAAATCTTTCCCTTGTGATTGATTCAATAGAATGTGAACAAAATTGGATAACCATACCTTGACATAACACCCTTTTTACAGATGGATAGAGTATCCGATTTTTCTGAGCCTCTGTATGATTCAAATGAGACTAAAGTGGAGGAAACCGATGAAGAGGATTCTATAATAGGCCATTCCAGTGTGCAAGCAGATGGGGAACTTGTTCCAAAGCTGAGAAGGACGAAAAGCATTCTGGTATGCCTCTACAAATGTTGTGCTGCACAATATTACTGAAGCGCCTGCACAGTTATTCCATGGGACGGTGCATAGGCTCTGCCGCCTGCTCGTACTTCAACACCGCTCACTTGCGCTCTAACTTCGGATAAACTTTTTTCCCTAAACATCTCCAAGGAGCCAGGGACTTTTGCTTTGTGATTCTTTCTCAAGGGATTGTCAGATTCCGTTTTGAAATGTTGGAGTTGAATTGAAACTTCCCCTGATCTGTAGGAATCATTCTCTCCATTCAAGAGGATTGCGTTTGCATTAAAACCCCAGAAGCAGCTATTTCCACAGTTATTCAGTGTCCCAAAAGTAGGCTACTCCAGAAGTCTTTTTGTTTTATCCTGCGCAGCTCCTCTCTCTGGGTCTGATGTCACGTCATGTCACATTGTCAACATGATACATAAAGCAGGACATAGTGGGTCATATGTCTAATGCTTTTTGAAAACTAAAGGCTTTCTTCTTCATAAAACGTGTCGGACATCATCACATTTTTGTATACATTTTTATTAATTTACTTAGTAAGCTACAGGACAGCGTCTTTCAAAACATGACCTGCGCGAAAGAGAAAAAAATGAATGCGTTATTGTACCTAGCACTTATGAAAATGCACTTCTGAATGCGTCTCTGTCCCCAGCACATTTCAAACCAAACTGACGCCCATGTATATTTCTCAGTGACTGGGAAAAGTCCTTTTGCGATCTCTGAAACAAGTCAGTACTGCAATGAATGACTTAGATGATCAATCCAATTGTGTTTCAGTTCAGATTAAGATATAAAGTTCTCAAACCTATAACATGTTCTTCTTTGCCTACGTAGGTAAACAAACTGCTGCCAAACGAAGCTGGACACCAGAGGAATGTGCATGCATGTGAATGCATCATGATGAGCCAAGTTCCAAGGAAAACAGACTGTCAGCGCTGCATTACTGCCGAACCTCAAGCCCTTGCAAATAGAGACTGGAAAGCAGTTAAATTCTTCATCAAAAATCGAATTACTGCCCTGAGGAGAAGAAAACTATAGTGACAGCACTTCACTAAACGGGTAGAAACATTAGGCTGGAGGGAGAACCCCTAAAAGTGTTTGTGCTCTTTCTCTAGTAATTAGGGGTCCAAGCCCGAAGTGGCATGGGAACCGCATTTGCAAGGCAGTTTTAGTAGTTTTTGTTCTCCTTGTATTCTTCTTGTGTTGTCCTGTTAGTTATTTTTTGTCTTCAATATAAAAAGCGGATCCAGACCAATCCATAATATTAACTTTTGAAGAAAAAGTTTATATAAATGTTTTTTTTCCACTTTAAATTTAAGTTTAAATGGACGGATAGTTCTTTATACTTTATATTCTTATACTAACAACTTTTTTTTTTTTTTTTTTTACCAAGGAAATCATTTTTGGATTGTAATGAGATCATGACAAGTTGTGAGCATGCTTTTTTTTTATTATTATTTTTACTTATCCCTCTTTCTACTTACTTACTTGACTTATACTTGATTTTCATATACATGTGAGAAGTAAATGTAGTGACTCAAATACATGTTAAAAAATACATGCTCATTGAAGACAAAGCATTTTGTAGTTTTTTTATGCAAGGTTTTATGTAAAATATTACTGATAGTTACCCCTAGAAACAACAATGTTAATTTAAAATGGCATTTGGGGCTGATTTGGAAGAGTCTCCATAGTTTTGGAAATGTTGAGTAGGAGCTCATTTTTTGAATATCATGTTAATGCGCTGTCTACCTAAAGATGATCCTTGTCAAGATGAGGCCAAACATGGTAGTGACTGAGCTAACCAGGGATTTTAATTGGTTGGTCCTGTAGATTCTTTGGTAATCAAGGACAAACCAGAGAAACCATTAAAGTCTCCAGATAGTAACATTGGTCCCTGCTAATGTATAAAAACAAGGAATATGTGTGAGTGGAGCTCACAAGTCCTGAATGCTAGAAACGAGCCCCACAAGTGGCGAAAAAACTAGCATGGAGAAAAAAGTTTTGAATTCTGTTAAATTGAAGTGGTATTTGTGATTAGGAACTGCTCTTTTTATTGCCTGATTTTTTACAAAGGTGTAGAACCACTGTAAAGGGTGGACCCCACAATTGGGTAAAAATATGTGGACCTCTCAAAGGAGGAAAACGAGTATGTGTGTGTGTGTGTGTGTGTGTGTGTGTGTGTGTGTGTGTGTGTGTGTGTGAGGCTGCAGGTGTGCTGTAAATGTGTGTGTGGGACATTCTTTCCTGGTGCTGGAGCAGAACAAACATGGATTAGAGCCACACCATCATGGGTACCAACAACTCCCTGTTCATCCACACACACACACACACACACTCGGGGGGCCTCGAGGAGTGGGCGGGGATGTCCTGGACTTTTGCCAATATCGGACCCTTCCGATCCAGGATTTTAAAAATTCTAGGCTTAAACGTCCGATTAAAAAGCTATGCTTTGGCTGTATTTGGGCTGGGAATTCAAGCCATGTTGGGACTCTTTTTCCGGCTGCTCTAAAAACCAAACGTCCTGTTAAGTCAGACTCATTTCACCTCAGGGTGATTCCATACACATCCCGGTTTGTCACTGGACAATATCGGACCCTTACGATCCAGGATTTTAAAAATTCAAGGCTCAAACGTCTGATTAAAAAGCTATGCTTTGGCTGTATTTGGGCTGGTAATTTAAGCCATGTTGTAACTCTTTTTCCGGTTGCTCTAAAAACGAAACGCACTTACATACCTTTTTTTTTTTTTCCCCCAACCCCCTCCCCCCCCTCCCTTTTTTATTGGGGAGTTTTAAGTTTTACCTGCAGAGGGGGTCCCACCTAATATGTCAATGTTTTGATGTTTTTTTAATAAATATTTTAAAGATGCCTTGGTTGTCCTTTTTAATTTTTACTCTGCCTTATCTATATTTTAATAATTTGATTGTTTGTTTTTATTGCCTTCAATTTATAATAATTATTATTATTATTATTATTATTATTACAAATTGAATTGCTTGCTTCAAGATTTTAACATGATAATACACATACCATTGGTTTGATGCATTTTACTAACAGTGTGGTTTTATTCTATTATATATTTTTAATGATTTAGAGTTATTTATTGTGTGGCACTTTTTATTATTTATTCATTTCTTAAAGCACTTTTAAACACAACACTTACTGTTAAGTGTTTTATTTACACCAGTGGTCCTCTTGTGCCCGTGCCCCTCACAATGCCCATCCTGGGCGTTGCGTTTTGACCCAAACCTAACCCTAACCACCCAATTGATGAATTTGATGAATTCTTGACCACCCTTAACAACCACAGAGTGTCCATTAAACTCAAATCCACTCTGGATTTTAACTCAAAATTAAAAATAGTGACTCGGAATCGAAAGGTCGTAGAGACAAGTAGGTGGTACCATACCAAGCCCATCATTGAAAATGGGGGTTTTGGTCAAAGTTCCATATCTTTAGAACGGAAGGTGCTAGAGCGGCTTTGCGCAAATCTCAGCAATAAATCATTAAAAATGCAAAGTATTATACATGCCCGTGTTTGTCAGCATGTCCTCTATCAGACTCTGCTAAAAAAACATCATGGTCAAAATGTTGCACTGCCACAGAAGAGCAAGTGCACACAGAACGGTATATAAACAAAGTCGAAACCTTTATGAAATGTGTTGGAGTTCCTATTGGCACTCTTACTGCTATTGGTACCCCTACCGATATCCAAATTCATCCCTTATCCCTTGCAAAGCCGGCTTTACAATGTCTGCCTATTCACGGTTGAGGATCATCGCTTGATGATTGTGGCTATTACCCCCTAACCCCTAACCCCCTAACCTAGGAGTACTACCCCCACCTGCCAAATCCCACTTTCACCTCTGTATATATTTATATACTTCATATAAAAATGAACAATAGAAAAGGAGTAGCTTGTTAAAGGTAACGTTGTTGTGTCTGACATCTCTCACAGATTCTGATCTGGGTTGATAAAGCTGGAGGTTTCTCAGAGAGTCTAACTGTTACTCATGAAGTCTGAAGGATGTTCGGGATATGCTCTTTACTTAAGCCCTGGATGATAAATACTCATATATGAACTCAGCAGCAGTTAGATTTTTCTGACAGACGAGTTGTGAACTGAACATTTTATTGAATAATATGACAGGTTTAAGAACAAGGAAACACATATAAATAAAAGTCTTTAAATGTCTAACATGTGTACCATATGCCTTTTGCATGTTACATTAAAAACACAATTTGAGTTCTAATTTATTTTGATAGTAATTTTACTTTTATTTGGTAGTTGTAATGTGTACATACAGTATTTGTCATATTTTTGTATTTTTATACTGTTATAATATATACTGTAATAAGTTACTAGGTTTTAGTATCCAAGGTAACATTGCAGCTATTAAGCTTCCATCACTGGGGGAACAACTCAGACTGGGCTTGTATCCCTCAGGTCAGTGTGTACTGTAAAGTACATTGATGAAGCCTGTAAATATTCATTTATTGTTTAAAGCATCCAGAGTATTTATCTATGTGTAAATATCTGTCTGTGTAATTAGTATCTTTGTGGGAATTGTGAATTCCTTTTTCATGTTAAATGTATTAGATCCTGAACCGTTGATCATTTGTCAGTTAGTAGTTGTTTATAGTTGATTTTAATAGTCGTTGAGCTTGGCTGCAGAAATCCTTCTCGTAGTTTTCTTTGATTATTACTTTATTTTATATTGAATAGATTTACTGAGACAGGGCTTGTATCCCTCAGATCTCAAAGGCTTGTTAGCAATTAAATGATCAACATCAGCGCTGTCTGTGGATCTTAGCATTAGCCCACAGCTAACATCCCCTACTCGCTGTACACCCCCAAAACGGTCTCTCTGCAGCCGGCAGCCAGTTCAAACTGAAGAGAAACAAAGCTTAATTTATTAGTGTTTCACAACGGTCACAATCTAAAGCACAAATAAATTACCATCAAACACTCTGCATATGAACTTTTGGAGACAGATTATTTTCTCCTCTGCATTTCATTTATTGCAGGTGCAGCAGAAAACAAGTGTGATACTGTTTTAATTTCCCTGTTAGCGTCTGCAGACAGCGCCAGGTCACGCAGCCACGATATTGCGTGCGTTGTCGTGGATACTTGCAGCCATTTTTACAACCACTAGCATGTTCTCACAACCGGTACAAGTCGGTAGCTGTCCACGGGACAAATGTCTGAGCCCGTCTGCACGACATCGTTCAGTTTAGCTGCGAGGTTACCGAGTTGTCGGACGGCCAATTAATCCCCGTCAGTCCTTATCAATGTAGCGAACTGTGTCATGTAGCGCCAGTCGTTGTGACTTTAGCAGAAAAAAGAGCTTAAAACACAACTTGCTACTGCAAAGTTAGCACTAGCAATTTACTTGCAAAGACAAAAAAAATCTTATTTTTATTTTACAATGCAAACTTTTTTTTAATTACTTTTTTTAACTGTTTGAATGATAGTAATAATCGTCTGTTAACATTTAAACGGTTAATCATGACCATCCCTAATCAGGAACGTTCACCGCTGATCTCATGGGGAATAAATTAAAGCTATAGTCCGTAGTTTCTGTCTACCCCATGAGGAATGCTAAGTAATGACAACAGAATTGTCAGATGATACAAGCCTTCTGTGATCGCGCACCTCCCTCCTCCACACAGTTACAAGTAGCCAAGGAGGACACAGAGGATTAAAAACACATGGTAGACTCTTCAGAAGAGGTCATTATCTTCACTCGAGTTTCTGCGCCTGAAAGTCACCGGAAGACACAATCTTCTGAGAAATCCAGACAGAGTTGTGTGGAGCTGATGGTCTTAATTAGCTTTGTAGCAACTCATTTGGCTTGAATGTAACGGATGTTCGCTATTATAAAAAAGTTACACACTACAGCTTTAAACTGCTGTTGTTGAAGCTGCCTGTGAAATCCCAGCGTAAAGCTCAGTGACACAAGAGCTTTGTTGTTATTGTTGATTTTTTATTGTTGATTTTTTAAGTTTTTTAAGTGTGTGGGACCTGTGACCTCCCCTTTCCTGCCCCAGCTGTTAGCAACCCTGGCCCGACCCCCCTCTCGACCTGGGCTGCGTAGCTGAGTCGATCAATGCCAGTTAACCCTTTCAAACACAAAGTTAACCCTATCAACCCTGAAACAAAAAATCAATAACTTTACTTACAACCACAGTGAGTCTGTGAAATGATTACTGATTATTAGAAAATGATAACTGCAGCAGAATCTGACGACATTCATTCTTTAACAGTCTCACAGGGGACATTCAGAAGTGTTTCCCAGAATGCACTGCACTGTGTCAGTCACAACAGCATGAAAAGGTTTTGGTAGTGTTATTACTTACTTTGACTTTAACATATTATTACTGTTTAATGTGTGAAGGGACATTGACCAATCATAGCTGACTTTCTTCTGTCTACAAACAGGAAGTAAAATCATCATCCAATCAGAACTCCTTTCAGGTTTCACATCGGCGGAAAACTTCTCACCAGCATGTCCTTTAAAGAAAAGTCCTGAGGTAGTGTGTGTACTGTGTGTGTGTGTGTGTGTGTGTGTGTGTGTGTGTGTGTGTGTGTGTGTGTGTGTGTGTATTTGTGTGCGTGTGCGTGCCTGCGCATGTGAATGCATGCGTGTGTAATCATTTCTTTATCATCTTCTGTCGGTCCAGAAACTTTTGTCTTCTTTCAACTGGAACCTCGTCCAGACTGATCCCATGACCCGACCTGAGAGACAGAGAGCATAGATAATATTAAAATAATAATAATAATAACTGGTGTTTTGTGTGTCAGTGTGTGTGTGTAGATGTGTGTGTTGTTACCCTCCGGTGAGGTCTGGAGGAACAGGAAGTGGACTATCGAAGCCGTCTCTCCCCATCAGCCAATACGTGTCCACTGTTCCTTTCACCTGCACAAACATTTCAATCAATCTCAGGATGAACTCATGATATCTGTTTATGGAGATAATCTCAGGATGAGTTCATAATATCTGTTCATGGAGATAACCCCTCAGCAGAGTCTGTGAAGAAGGAGCCCACCAGAAGAAGCCTGTGGTCTTGATGAAGCACTCTGAGAAGCATTGGCAAGATCAAAGGTAACGGTGGAAAGGCATAGAGAAGCCCCAATAGGAACATGAAAATAAGCATCCTTCAAATCAGCGGATGTGAACCATTCCTCTCTGGCAACAGCACGAACAACATCTGCTGTGCTCCACATATGGAACAGCAACACTTTCCAAAATTCTTTGAGTCCCTTCAGATCCAGAACTGGGCAAAGCCCGCCACATTTCTTCTGGACCAGAACGTAAATCGAATAGAACCCCCCTGGCTGTGACAGGGGGTCCACCTGCTCTATTGCACCCTTGATCAGGAGGGAGGATACCTCCTGTTCCAGGGCAAAGGTTTTTGCCAGGTCACTAATGGTCATTTTGACCCGTCTGAAGGATGGGTAGCCCTGGGCTAAGGTGGAAACCACCCAGGGATCCAAAGCATGAGTTGCCCAGCAGGTGAGCTGCTGCTGGGAGAAACGTCCGACTGAAGAGAGACAGCTGGGTCGCAGCCTTTGTAGTGCGAAAAAATCTTCAACTCCGACCTTAATCGCAAGGCTACAAGCAGCAAGCTTGTAATAGCAGGGCTCCAGACTAACTTTTTGCCTTGGTCGCACTGGTGCGCCTAACTTTTTTTATTTAGGTGCACCAGCACAAAATTTAGGTGCACCCAAATTTTTCCTCACGTTACCATTAACGCCACAATTTCAAGGTCACCTTTTTATCATGCTCCATATACATTCATATATATATATATTATGTCAATTATTTTAAACAAGAATAAGAAGTTGGTACATTTTTTTTTTATTATTTGAAGCAAAATTATACTGTACTCAAAGTCTTATAGCAGGTCCCCCCCCTCTGTCCCATGCCCCCCCCCTCGCTGTCAAATGCCCCTCAGAGGGCCAACACCTGTAATCTGGCCTTCTTCCCCTTTGGCCTTGGCTAAACCAGCTGGCCATACTCCCTAGCATCAAATTCTCCAAACTGCCCCTCCACACTGATTCTTATCAGATCTTCCACTAGTCCAGGACTATAAATCATATCTCTGTACACTATACAAAATATATATCTCTATCTTTAATATGTATATTTTTACAAAGTGGGCTAACTGTTCAGTTTTAAGTCAAAGCCACTTTTCACAAGCTCTTTTATTAAAACAGATGTGATTAAAATAAAATGCAAAGACAGGGTTTCCTGCCCAATTTGAAAATATACAGCTGCAACACATGTAAATTATCTGAAATAAATAGCCTGGGATATATTTAAAAAATATATATATCTCTGAGAAAGCTCCTTCACTGGTTTTCAACAACAATAACAGACCCAGATAGCCCAGTAGGTCATATAGGGACAGAGAGGGGGAGAGAGGGGGAGTACGATGGACTGAAGCGTATGCTACTCACAGAGTACCGTCCAGCACGGGTCGAATGCGCTTTGGCGGGTCAGCGGCATTACATACGTCTTGTGTATGAAATGTCTGTATCGTCCCTGGCTGCGCTGCATTTTTATGAACTATGATAATGTGGCCATGGGTCACATCTCTCGCCCAGGTCCAGCAGGCTCCGTCTCACGCTATTACTCAACCAGCTGAAGTTAGTTCCATTCAATAACTTCTTCTGTGTTTTTCGCCGTGGCGGCCGCAATAACAGAGAGTTACCAGCAAAAACACTGGTACCAATACAGGTTTTCCTCTCATACTTAACAATATACAGCTGTGTTAATAACAATTACAACTGTAGACAAATGTCAGCAGTGTGGACCGGCGGCGCTGTGTGTCTCTTCATGTTGCAGGTGAGCCGTGTGTGAGTGAATGAGGGAGGGCTGCATGGAGGAGAGATCCAATCACAGGCACGGCTTTACAGAAGAAATGGGTCACGTAACGCAACATTAAACCATATCGATATAAACGACGTCGCTTCGTTAGTGGAGAGGCAGCGGATGCAAGGACGTTAGGTGCACCGGTGCGACCTAGGAAAAATCGTAGTCGCACCCTTACAAATTTTGGTTGCATATGCGACCAAATTGGTCGCACTCTAGAGCCCTGAATAGTATAATCAATAGTATACAATTTCAGCTAAAGCTAATGCTTCCACAGATGGCAGACAACTTGCATAGCGAGAAGATGAAAAAGGAATGAGCTCGGCGAAGACACCGGAACTTAATACCTTAGCCAGTGTCACCCCGAGGTCACAGGTGACTTCGTGATATAAATACTCGACCTGCGCATGAGCGAGACGGAAGATATTCAGTGTTAAGCACTGCCTCTGGCGGTCAGTAAGGATGAAATAAAATATGTCATAGAACTCCCTGCAGTAATACAAACATTAACCATCATTGTGGCATAACTTACACCGAAGGAATCAATAAATACATAACAAATAATAACTAAGGTCTGATGTTTCCTAATTACAAAATAATTAAGATCAGTGTATATGATGGAATAGTGGCATTAAATGTGCCACCAAATTAGGGCTTTTACTGCCAAACATTTTTCCATGGGGGCATGCCTGCAATCCCTCAAGTTTGGTCTTTTCTGACTGTTGATACCAGAGACAGCAGATGTCTGAGCAGCAGATTGTACCTCAGAATCAGAAATCACCCTACCCTAACCCAGGTGTAAAGTCCAGGATGTAAGTTACCTGGGCCTTTCTGGTCTCTATGTGGTACCCCGCTTTGAGGCTGGTCAGGACCTTCACTGTGCTCAGACTGATGTGGATCCTGTAGGCTGGAGGAGCAACATCACTTATTAGGGTTAGGGTTAACACCAACAGAAGATCTATATTTCAGAATAAATTACTGATTTTTTATTTTCTACTCACGCAGTCCGGAGGATTCCATGAGTGAGGCCGTGGTCACTGTGTCTCCAAACAGACAATACCTGGGCATTGTGAGACCGACAACACCTGCCACCACTGGACCTTTAGACACAGAGAGAGAGAGAGACAGGTAAGAGAGACAGGTCATACCAATCTGCCAAAAAACATATTTGAATTTAAAACTTGAGAAACATAGAGAGAGAGGCCGAGAGAGAGGTCATGCTCACATGAGCTACTGAAACCTTTGTTGTTTAACTAGAAAAGTAATTTTTAAACCTGGAATAAACCTAGATACCTTTACAAAGACAAAAGGTTTATACCAATTACACTATTTCCAATCACACATCAGTGTGTGTGTGTGTGTGTGTGTACCTGAGTGCAGTCCGATGCGTATCTTGACTTTGATCTCCGGCATGTGTTTGATCTTAAATTCTCCGATTGAGTGCAGCAGTTCCAGAGACATGTTGGCCACTTCTCCTGCGTGCCGATTCCCGTTTCTGTTGGGGATACCTGAAGCCACCATGTAGGCGTCTCCGATTGTTTCTACCTGCAAACACAACACAGTTTCAGTCTGTCAGTCGGCACAGTATATAAATAAAAATAAAACACCAGTACAAAAGCCACAATGGAAGTGACTGACAATGCAGCAGTGTCAGCTGACAAAATAAAGAGCATTTCCAAAGCTCTGCACAGTTTATAAACAGTGCCCTCAATCAGCTTTATAAACTGTGCCCACGGATGCACTCAAATTTCATTTTTTCTACACAGCAGCTAATGAGGTGGACCATTCTGCTAACCCTAGCTCCCAGGGATTTAAGATTTAATTTTTCTAATTTGACAATATAACTTGTGACACCACTGGGGTGTAGTCTAAGGGGTATGGCTGTAGGTAGTTATAATTGGTTTTGTTTAAAAATGCTAAATTTTCTGGTTTATTGTTGTTTGGAAGACCCTAACCATCTGTCTGTAGTTTCTTCAGAAAATTTAAAGCTCTACATATATTTTTAATAAAACTCAGCTTACAACGGATGTTGAAACTGAGAGAAAGACGAGTTCATTTATTTGGCTTCATATGGACAAAAAAAAAGTTAAAAGTCATTACGAATGTGCTTTAAGTTTTTACCTTGTAGACGTCATGGCGCGCTATGATGGCATCAAACATCGTGTAGAGATCGTTTAGTAGGTCGACCACCTACACACAAACACACACACACACAGTGTCAGTAATGTTAGCAGACAGATGATCACCAGGTGTTTGAACAGTTTGTACCTCGATGGGTTCACTGAGAAATGAGATGGTTGTAAATCCGACGATGTCGCTGAAGTAAAGAGTGCAGTCGGAATAATGTTCAGGCTGGACCGGCTTCCCTTTCTTCAGAGCCTGAGCCACGGACCTGAAACACACACACACACAGACGTTTTTTGCAAGATTTAGAAAGTACACATCCACCCATCTTTGTTCTGCTCTGAGCCTTTCGTAGTATTAAATAAACCTGCTGGTTTGATGTATTTTGGTACTGCGGTTCACGTGTGGTTCTATCCTTTATGTGTTAGGGTTAGGGTTTCCACCCCAGAGTAAACGATGACTCAACAGCTCCTGATGGATGTTCAGACAACTATCACTGGAATACTTTGGTACTGAAGAGATGTCTGATTTCTGAGTGGAAATCTGGATGATATTTCTGGATGGACATCAAAGAGAAAGATGAAGTCAAACTGATGTCAATGATACAACATGTGTTTCCTGTCTGTCTGTCTGAACAGGTGAGACTGTGAGCTCTGTGTTTCCTGTCTGTCTGTCTGTCTGTCTGTCTGAACAGGTGAGACTGTGAGCTCTGTGTTTCCTGTCTGTCTGTCTGTCTGTCTGTCTGAACAGGTGAGACTGTGAGCTCTGTGTTTCCTGTCTGTCTGTCTGTCTGTCTGTCTGAACAGGTGAGACTGTGAGCTCTGTGTTTCCTGTCTGTCTGTCTGAACAGGTGAGACTGTGAGCTCTGTGTTTCCTGTCTGTCTGTCTGAACAGGTGAGACGCTGAGCTCTGTGTTTCCTGTCTGTCTGTCTGAACAGGTGAGACTGTGAGCTCTGTGTTTCCTGTCTGTCTGTCTGTCTCAACAGGTGAGACTGTGAGCTCTGTGTTTCCTGTCTGTCTGTCTGTTGGTCTGTCTGAACAGGTGAGACTGTGAGCTCTGTGTTTCCTGTCTGTCTGTCTGTCTGTCTGAACAGGTGAGACTGTGAGCTCTGTGTTTCCTGTCTGTCTGTCTGTCTGTCTGTCTGAACAGGTGAGACTGTGAGCTCTGTGTTTCCTGTCTGTCTGTCTGTCTGTCTGTCTGTCTGTCTGTCTGTCTGTCTCAACAGGTGAGACTGTGAGCTCTGTGTTTCCTGTCTGTCTGTCTGTCTGTCTGTCTGTCTGTCTGTCTGAACAGGTGAGACTGTGAGCTCTGTGTTTCCTGTCTGTCTGTCTGTCTGAACAGGTGAAACTGTGAGCTCTGTGTTTCCTGTCTGTCTGTCTGTCTGTCTGTCTGTCTTTCTCAACAGGTGAGACCGTGAGCTCTGTGTTTTGAGGCGAGGGTTAGGGTTAGTAGAACTGTAATCTTTGCTAACATTTCTAAAATAATGATTAAAGTTTCAGTTTTAATTCAAAAGGGTCTTACTTTGGCAGCAGCTGTCCGATCAGCTTATCGGTCTTTTGTCTCTCAATCTCCAGTTCGTCAGTTCGTTCTCTGATCAGGTCCTCCAGGTTGGAACTGTACTGCTCCAACATCCGCAGCATCGAGTCGATGATGTTCGCCCTCTTCCCTTTGTTAATGCCCCGAAACTGCAAGCAGGGGGAAAACACAGGATAAAAATCTGATAAATTACAGGACAAAACACAGGACACACAGGAGACAAAACACAGGACAAAACACAGGACACACAGGAGACAAAACACAGGACAAAACACAGGACACACAGGAGACAAAACACAGGACAAAACACAGGACACACAGGAGACAAAACACAGGACAAAACACAGGACACACAGGAGACAAATGCAGGATAATCACGGGACAAAACACAGGACACACATGGGACAAAACTCTGATAAAACCTGGGACAAAACAAGGGACAAAAATCTACAAAAAAACTGATCAGAAAATGCCGTCTCACCTGTTTAAAAAAATGCCGTCTCACCTGTTTAAAAAATGCCGTCTCACCTGTTTAAAAAATGCCGTCTCACCTGTTTAAAAAATGCCGTCTCACCTGTTTGAAGATGTGGTCGAAGCCGGGCCTCTGACTCGGCTCTTCGCTCCAACAGTCGTTCATCAGACTGAGACACTCAGCCGGAGCTTCATCCACCGAGACTATTGGTCTGCAGAGAGGGGGGGGGTGCTTCAGATGCTCCACGATCTCTGAAAGACAAGGAGAGAGACAGACAGGTTAGACAGACAGACAGGTTAGACAGGCAGGCAGACAAACAGACAGACAGACAGGCCTGTCTCACCCTGGGCAGGCATATCCATCATGGCGTAAGGCAGCGTTCGTGAGATCACTTCCTGTATGATGATGGCGAAACTGAAAACGTCTCCAGAAAATGAACCGCCTTGGACCGGATTCCTCAAGAGCTCTGGAGCCGTCCACAGCAGCTCTGAGAGACAGACAGGTGGAGAGACAGGTAGAGAGTGAGACATACAGACAAGTAGATAGACAGACAGGTGGAGAGACAGACAGGTAGAGAGTGAGACAGACAGGCTACAGACAGATAGGCAGACACACAGACAGAGGCAGAGGGACAGACAGACAGGCAGACAGACAGGTAGAGACAGTGTCTATAAAATATTTGACATGATTCCTGTTCTAAATGTCTAAATGTTTTGTGTGATTCAGCAGCAGAAACTCTTTAATAAGGAAACACACCTTCAGCTTCATATCTCAGACAGAAACTCTTAACCTTCATATTTTAGTCATATTTTTAACAATTTTGACTTGCAATCATCGTTAAAGTTTTCACCTTGCGGGTCCTGGGGAAGGCTGATGTTCTCAGAATGAAGGATCATGAGAAGTCCATAGTCTGTGATTTTCAGAACGAAGCGTCCGTCGACTAAACAGTTTGTGGACTTCAGACGGCCGTGACTCAACCCTCGGAGATGAAGGTACTTCATCCCCTGAAACAGAAAACTGCATTTATTTTTGTTAAAGAACAGTGAAAGTCAGACAAGAAGTTCCTGTGTGATGGACAGATGTAGGCACTCAACCGGGTGTAAGATTTGACGCTCAGCTCACATTCGATTCCCACTTTAAACATCTTTGCAAGATCCCCTTCTACCACCTCAAGAACATTACGTCCCACACTCTGTCTGTCAGATGCTTAAAAACTGGTTCACGCCTTTGTCTCCTTAAAGACAACATATCCAAAAAAGTGCAGCTAGGATCCTAATGAAGATACAAAAGTACGACCATATCAAACCCATCCTTCACTCACTCCACTGGCTTCCTGTCTCATGCAGGATTTAGTTCAAAATCTCCCTACTCACCCACCAGTGCATCCAAGGCAATGCCCCTCCCTACCTCAAAGAGTTACTCGCACCACAAACCTCTTTACATAACCTCCGCTTGGTTCCTCTCCGCCTCGGCTTTGACAGTGTTGGAATGTAACTAAGTACATCTACTCCAGTACTGTACTTCAGTCCAAATGTTGAAGTACTTGTCCTTTACTTGAGTCTTTTCTTTTTATGCCACTTTCTACTTCTACTCCGCTACATTTCAGAGAGAAATTTTGTACTTTTTAATCCACTACATTCATCTGACAGCTGTTCGCCATCCAGTCCTTAATGGAAGACAAACATTTGAGCTGTACTGACACTTTGTTTGTCTCTTCTGGATTAAAAAAACATACAGCTGGATGTCATCAGCATAGAAATGATAATAGATATCTCCAAATTGCCTATCTTTGTGGCCTAGGGGAAGCGTATACAAAGTAAATAAAATCGGACATAACACAGAGCTCTGATGCACCCCAGAAGAAAGGGCAGCAGTTTCAGAGAGACAGGGACCAAATTTTGGAAATAAAAGGCATCTTGGAGATAGGCCTATAGTTTGCAAGAGTTGATGGATCCAGATTGGTTTTCTTCAATATTGGCTGAACAACTGCATGTTTAAAATACGATGGGTCACAACCAGTTTGCAGAGAGCAGTTGATTATAAAGAGCACACAAGTACTCACAGACCCAAGGACATTTTTAAATAAGGAAGTTGGTATAACATCTACCGGGCTTAAGGAAGATTTCATACTGCTCACCAAGTCAGTGAGTTCTAGCAGTGAAATAGGAGCAAAACGATTCAAAATTGATGGCCAAGTAAAATGAACAGAACAGGCAGTAGCAGTGGAGATGATGCTATTCCTGACATCTCTGATCTTATTTTCAAAGAAAAATAGAAAGTCACTGCAGTCCTTATTTGAAAACAGGAGCAGGATTGACAATGTTGTTGACGGTGTCAAAAAGGATTTTGGGGTCACGCTTGCTGGAAGAAATAGGGTTAGAAAAGTAAGATGTCCACGCCTCCTTAACCATGTTATTATACCATATTATTATATTCAGATCATAGTTATGTGTGATGGATCCGGTGAACATGAAGCTTGGTGGTTTTCCACTGTTGTTCAGCCCTCCAACATATACGCCAAAAACAGGAAGTGGAGTCATTTAACCATGGGAATGAGTTGACAGAGGGAACAAGTCGCATTTTACCTGGAGACACTTCATCCAAAACTGATGAGCAATATGTGTTGAATGAGTGGACCAGACAATTAATGTCAGCATGAGAAGACAACACTGCACTTTGGTCAAAAGCTGCAGAAAACCTTTCAGCTGAGAAGCAATTTAAGATGCGAGAACAGCTAATACGTTTACTGGGCTGTAAATCTAAATTAAAAGACAGGTTGAATAAAATGCAGTCATGGTCAGTAACGTGCAGCTCCTCAGAGCAAATAGAGTCAAGATTAAGACCAAGTGTAAAAACAAGGTCCAAAGTATGACCGACACATGTTGGATCAAATTAAAAGACTCAGTGACATTAAGAAAATCCACAGCAAAGGTGCAAGACATGTCATCGACGTGAATATTAAAATCACCAACCATAACCACTTTTTCCAACCCAATAATGATAATAATGAGGAAAGACCACTGAATTCAGACATAAAATAACTGTTTGAACCAGGGGGCCGATACACACAATAAAATGGATTAGAACTACCAACTTTGGTCAGCTGTAGTTCAAATGATGAAAAAATCCCAATGGTTACTGTCCGACTTTGAAAGCAGTTTTTATACACAACCGTGAGCCCGAGGTCCTGGGAGTAATGAAAAGACAACGGTCTGGTGTCTGACAACGGGTCAGTAGTAGTATTAGTATTAGTAGTAGGGTCAGTAATAGTAGTAGTATTAGTAGTAGAGTTAGTAGTAGTTAACAGGATGTTTGTATCACTAGGAGTAGAATTGTTAGTAGTAATATTACCTTGATGAGGATGCAGCGAGTACTTGAACATCCAGTCCAGTCTCATGTCTCCGTCATGGTCAGGGTTAGTAGTATTAGTATTAGTAGTAATAGTATTACCTTGATGAGGTCCATTAGCAGCGAGGACTTGAACATCCAGTCCAGCCTCATGTCTCCGTCAGCCAGCAGGTCGGCCAGACTCCCCCGAGGACAATGTTCCACCACCAGAGCAAAGATCCCCGAGTCCACGAACAATCCCACATAAAGGTTTGTGTTCTCGTGTCGCATCTCCCTCAGCTGCACACACACAGGGAAATATAATGGTAAATATATTCACTTCACTGTCTATATGTATATGTATGTATATATCATATTCATCTTTAAACTGTCAGAATATAAATATATAAACTGTCAGAGTATTAATCTATATACTGTCAACATATTGATCTATAAACTGTGAAAATATAAATCAATTTGATGTCTTACACAGCAACTTACTATGTATTTTATGTTTAGCATGCTTTTATTTTCTTACAGAATATAATAGTTACAGTTTTTAATGTTTTATGTAAAGTGAAATGTGCTCTAAATAAACTTTGTACATAGCTGAAAAGACTCCGAGTGTTTTGATTCACAGCTGTTATCTTCCTTTCAACGGGGATCTTCTTCAGCCAAACCCAGTCGCCCTGGCAACAACACAACCAATCAGAGCACACCATCAGTAAGTCAGTCAGACAGAGAGACAGGCAGGCAGGCAGACAGACATACAAACAGATAGACAGACACAGACACACAGACAGACACACAGACAGGCTGACAGACACACAGACAGGCCGACAGACACACAGACACACAGACAGGCCGACAGACACACAGACAGACACACAGACACACAGACAGGCTGACAGACACACAGACAGGCCGACAGACAGACAGGTGTACCTCCAGGATTCCGATGTTGGAGCTCTCAGGTGACGTCAGGATGTAACTTCGAGCGATCGAACGCATCGGCGTTTTTATTTCCAAAAGACTCCTCATGATCGACTCATCGTTCAGTTTCTACAAAAACAACAACACCAACAACAACACCAACAACACCATCAACGACAAAATGTCTCCAACAACTAAAGACAAACATCATCAGCACTTCAGTGTTCATCACCAGGACGTTAACACGTCCACTTCAAACTGAAAAACAGGCCGCTAAATTCTGGAGATTTTCATTCTGAAACTGTAAAAACATCTGCAGACTCTGTTTGGGTCAGATCTCTGTGTACTGGGTCAAAACAAGAATCAAAAAAGCATAAAAAAAACTGAAAAGCTTTAAAAAAACAAAGGAACCTTAAGGAAACAGTTTCTGACCTTCTTGCTGACTTGAGTGTCGATGAAGACGATGTCGTCCAGAGTCAGAACCATTTTGGTCGTGTTCGCTCTTCTCCTGTAAGTCCTGAACACAGATTATTGTTATGAGTGTGTGTGTGTGTGTCTGTGTGTGTGTGTGTCTGTGTGTGTGTGTGTGTGTGTGTGTGTGTGTGTGTGTGTGTGTGTGTGTGTGTGTGTGTGTGTGTCAATCATTCTCAAACCCCAAACAACTTTTCTCCATCTTCCCTAACCTCCTTGACTCCTCCTCCCTTCCCTCCTCCTTTCTACCAATCCACTTTGTCAACTATTTTGTAAAAAAGATAGATGACATATGCTCTTCATTCTCCACTTCCTGAAATCATCTTTCCATCCATCACGTCCAGTACTCTTTCACCCCTCTATCTCCAAATCTAATTCTTACTTTGATTACCTCCGCCCGCCCAACCACCTGCCCCCTTGGGTTAGGGTTGATCCTACCCCTTCTCACCTTCTCCAGTCCATTGCTCCGGACCTCCTTCCTTTCCTCACCCATCTCATTAACATCTCCTTGTCAACTGGCTGTTTCCCCGATGCTCTCAAAGAGGCAAGAGTGACCCCACTACTCAAAAAACCCACACTCAACATGTCTGAGGTGAAATTACAGACCCGTCTCCCTTCTTCCATTTCTATCTAAAACTCTTGAGCGTGCCATTTATAATCAACTCTCTACCTATCTCCACCAGAACAACCTTCTTGATCCCCACCAGTCTGGCTTCAAGGCTGGCCACTTGACAGAAACTGCCCTGTCACTGAGCACCTTCACATCGCTAGAGCAGCCTCGCTCTCCTCTGTCGTCATCCTTCTGGATCTTTCTGTTGCCTTTGACACAGTGAACACCAGATCCTCATATTGACACTCCAGGATCTGGGTGTCTCAGGCTCTGCGCTCTCTTTGCTCAAATCTTACCTGGCAGACCACACCTACCGGATAACTTGGAGAGGATCTATCTCAGAACCTTGCCCACTCACAACCAAGGGCGTGGGAAGGGGTGCTGCAGCACCCCCTGTTGGCAGAAGCTGGATTTTATATTTTTTATTTTTTAAATAATTACTAATTCACTGTCTGACATTATTTATATTTTTGTATATCAAATAATGAGGCAAATAGCAAAAAAGGGTTATGGATAGGTTCAAATTTAGCCTACCAAAAATGAACTGTTATAGCTGCTACAGAGGTCAAAGTGAAAGTGAGTCAAGTGACGTGACTCGCTGAGAAGCGAGCAGGCTGAGTCTAGGTGACTGGAACATTAGTTGTAGAGAAGAATATTTCGCAGAAAAGGATACAAGATTTTTTCTTCCGGCATTGTAATGCAGCTAAAATTAGCAAGATTTCATCTGTAGATGTTACAGTTGATGTTTCCTCGTCCACCGCCGAGGAAAACTGTTAGGCAGCTGAAGAGCCTGAGTCTGAAATAACGTTAGCAAGCAACTCGGCTAACATTAGCAGCACCATCATAGCATCTAACGTTAACTTTACAGAAGGATTTGAAAATCCCTGTCAGCTGAGCAACTTCAGTTATCCTGGAAGGAGGTTCGGGACAGAAACTTTTCAACGGTCTTTTCAGCTGAGATGAGAATGAATGATAAGTTGTTTCTTGTGTCATTTGTTGTGTTAGAGTGCCATCTATTGTGCACAATTGGTAACTATCCTGAAATATGGGAATATGTTCAGTTTACTTCCTGTTCATGTGTGGAAAAGAACTACGGTTTACACGCTGGTTCAGTGTCTCCTGAAACTTTGGTTATTCTGCTAAAAGAACAGGTTGTTTTAAAGATAATTCTGTTCCCTGTGAGGACAATCCTGTCAGTACGATTGGTTTCATTGCATATGTTTTGTGTAACAGAAACCGCTGTGACGTGGTTAGGACACATTTACTGTGGAGAAGGCACAAGTTAGGAAATTGTTGGCGAGGTCATTGCAGCCTGCTTATTAGCATATATTTTCAAGCCAAACATCTCTGGTGTGGTTTTAACGATCAGAAAAGTAATTTACCTTAGCTATATACTGAAACAGGCTAATGATGTCAAGTGCGCTTCTGTGATGTTAGGGTGGGTGCAGTGGAGTCGGAGTGGCGAGTGCTGTCGCATAATTGTAGAACTGTGGAATTTGGCTGCCCCAGGACTTTCCTAAAACTTCTCACTCTCACCCATACACTGCACTAAAATTACGTATTTAAAAAAATCCGCTGTCAAAATCCGAAACATTTACTGGGGGGAGAAATCGTCAGATGTCCATTATTTTGTTATTCAGTACCCTTGGTCAAAAATAGGTTCCCGCGCGCCTGCTCACAACCCTCCTCTTCTCTCTATACACCAACTCTCTCGGGTCTGTCATTGATTCACGTCTTTTCCTACCACAGCTACGCAGACGACACCCAACTTATTCTCTCCTTTCCCCAGTCTGAACGCATGTAGCAGCACATATCTCAGCCTGTCTGACTGATATCTCTTCTTGGATGTCCACACACCATCTGAAACTCAACCTCGACAAGACTGAGCTCCTTTTCCTTCCAGGGAAGGGCTCTCCTACCCAAGACCTGACTATAGCTATTGACAACTCTATAGTAGTCCCCACCCAGACTGCTAGAAACCTGGGTGTAACACTTGACGACCAACTCTCCCTCACTGCCAACATCGCTGCAACTACCCGATCGTGTAGATACATGCTGCATAACATCAGAAGGATACGTCCCCTTCTAACGCAGAAGGCAGCTCAGGTTCTGGTTCAGGCTCTAGTTATCTCACGCAGCTCGACTTGTCTTCAACCTCCCCAAGTTCTCTCACACTACATCGCTCCCCTCACTGGTTACCAGTTGCTGCCCACATCTGGTTCAAGACACTAGTACTGGTGTACCGCTTCCAGACACTAGCACTTGCATACAGGGCCACGAACAAATCAGGCCCAGTTTCCATGACATGGTCAAATCCTACACCCCAGCTCGCCCACTCTGCTCTGCATTAGCCAACCTGCTGGCTGCCCCCTCACAGTGAGGGACAACTAATCACTCAACCAAATCCCAACTGTTTGCTGTCCTGGCTCCTAAATGGTGGAATGAGCTCCCTATTGATATCAGGATGGCTGAAAGCCTACGCATCTTCCGCCGCAGACTGAAAATTCATGTGGCTCTTTGTAGTTTGCATTTACTTCTTGCTGTCCAGAGTTTATACCTTTAAGGTTGAAAGCACTTATGGATAAAAGTGTCAGCTAAATAACATGTAATGTAAAAAAAAATGTATGTGTGTGTGTGTGTGTGTGTGTGTGTGTGTGTGTGTGTGTGTGTGTGGTGTGTGTGTTTGTGTGTCACCTGAACCAGTAGATGAAAGCTCCAATCATAGCGCAGAGCACCAGGAAGATGAAGAACATTGTCACAGAGCTCAAACCTGCAGAGAAAAAACAAAAATGAGAAAATAAACTACGCTGACATTATTGTGACAAACAGCAGGGGGAGCTGTTTACCTGACCCCCCAAACCAGGTACGGAGACAAAGTCTCCCCTTTCTGTAGGTCAGTGAACGCACCACAGTCCCCCCCTCCCTGTTGGTCAGTGAACAAACTACAGCCCCTCCTGTAGGTCAGTGAACGCACCACAGTCCCCCCTCCCTGTTAGTCAGTGAACAAACTACAGCAACCCCTGTAGGTCAGTGAACACTCCACAGTCCCCACCCCTCCCTGTAGGTCAGTGAACGCACCACTACTGCATGCCTCCTCTGGACTAAACCAACAGAAGCTGGCCGTGGGGGGTTTTCCTCCAGGGAAGATGAAGGAGTGACTCAGCGGTCTCAGACCCCCGACCATCCTGTCCGTGTGCGTGGGAGCGAGCGTGTGCGTCGGCACGAAGCGGTCGCCGTTACTGTCCAACACCACGTACCTGGCCTGCAGGCCACGCCCATCTTTACCTCCGTACAACTCCTGAGAGAAGCCATAGAAGAAGAGAGCGTCAGATATTATCAGGGTGGTAACTAATAATACTGGCCGAATGACATTTAAACGAGAACAGGTCCTACATTATTCAGACTAGTGGTGTAATCTGTTTTTTTTTGTAGTGAGTATACTGGGATTATTTCTTCCAGCTTCACACTCAGTCTTTCCAGGGCAACGCGTCCCAGAGCGTCCCAGAGAGAAAACCCCATACGTATTTTGTAACGTTGCCGCGTAGATCATCAGCATCATTTGGCTTATTTTCTGTAGTTTTTGTAACGTTAAAGTCGTCGCCAGTATCAGTCAAAGTAGTAATAGCTTTCAGGGCAGGCTTACGGAAACACTGAAGGAGTGTAGTTTGAGTTTGCTTTTATTTTGTATCTTTAGTAGTAGGTGATTCACGTTAGTTCATTTCTAATTTCCGCGGAGAATGATTGTTCCTAGGTGATTCACAACACAGACAGGGGTAAATTTATGTAGTGTAAAAGTTCTGTCATAAAACAATCGTCGTTACGTATCCTGTCGCTTTTCTAAGTGCGTATACAAAAATCCTAAACCTTTCCCAGTTGGTATACGACGTAAACCTGCGTATCACGTAGACTACACCACTGGTTTAGACAAATGAATTTAATTAAAGGTTAAATGTTTCTGACCTGATTGAAGCCCTGGAAATCAAAGCCTCCATTTGATTGGACGAGCTGATCACCTTTCACCCAGTGCCCGCCCCCTGCCTGACGACGCTCCTCCACCGCCTTAGCAACGAAGTACACCATGTTGAAGATCGTCCCAAAGAACGGAGACACCTGCAGACAAAAGTCAGGCAAAATGAATCACATTTGATTTATAAAAAAACATCCAATATTTTATTATTTTTTATAATTGTTTAAGTGTAGTTGTCCAAACCCCAAAGCTGTTTTTGTGTCAGGGGACTGAAACAAACAACTAACTTTAAAACTAATCCAGTATTAAACCAGGACCAAGCTGCAATGTAACCCTACAGGACTAATGTTCAGCAGCAGTTAGAGTCACTAAAAGTTCTCAGACTCAGATTAAGGATTGGATGAAAATGATTATGCAATTTAGTGGGCTGGGGTTAGGGTTGGCCTCCACAGGCCGCCGAGGTAGTATCTGTTGTGTGGTATGTGTTGTGTAGTAGTAGTTGTGTAGTATCTGTTGTGTAGTTTTCCTCAGATTAGGGTGGCACCTAAGCCATGGTTGTAGCTGTCGCCGTGGTCCTGCTCCGCCCCCTCTACTCCCTGCTACGTCTTGTAACGCCCTGCAGTGCCCTGCTACACCATGAACTACTACAACTACCATTTCTTAGTCACTGTTCCATTATCTTTATTATGACTATTATTGCCTGTTCATCACCCCCCCAACCAGCACCGCCAGACACCGCCTACCAAGAGCCTGGGTCTGTCCCAGGTTTCTTCCTAAAAGGAGTTTTTCATCACCACTGTTGCACTGAATGCTTGCTCTTGGGGGAATTACTGGAATTGTTGGATCTTTGTAAATTATAGATATAATATAAATTATTATATATGTGGTCTAGACCTTCTCTATCTGTAAAGTGTGTTGACATAACTCTTGTTATAATTTGATACTATACATAAAATTGAATTAAATTAGTAAGGATTTTAATTTAGTTTGTAGATGTTACTTAGATGGCACCAACATTTGACCTGATCATAATAGATCTGTGTGGCGATTTATGATGCGGGGGGTCTGGGGATCCTCCCCCAGAAAAGTTTGAGTGTTTAACTCTTTATTTCCTGAATTCAGGTGCATTTTTGTGGGATCTATTTCTACCTTTTTCTGAATCAATTTATGCTGGAAATATCTTTATGTAAAGGGAAACATAGGGAACAATTACAAATATTAAAACATAATGGAATATATTGCAGTAAGGCTGTCAGGCATTCTGTATTGCTTTATCTATTTATTCTCCTTTGGATCTACTTTTCTCATTATATCTGAGTCAGCACACATGTAGCTTAATATTAATTTAATTTACTCTTCCCTCCTCTTTTGCATATTTTGTTGAGGAAGTAACCTCCTTGAATGTGCATATGACTATTCACCTCAATGATACATGAATTCATTTTAATGAATTAATAAACCCCTGGACTGTAATATTTCAGATGTTTGAGCAAGATTTCTGCTCATGTCCAAAACTTTGTGCACATTCAAAATATATCCCATCTGTGTTCTCTGAGGTTTGGAGGAGTCGTGATATTTTGAGAAAAATAAAGTGATAATAGGCTATTACAAGAATACAGTCACTGTATTTCAGAAAGTAATCTACCTGCACCGTAGCCTGCTGTGCATTACGTGATATCTCTGCTGATCCGGTAGATCTCAGACCTCCTGACAGACTCAGAGCCCCGTTTGGGTCTCTGGTCACTGAATGAGACAAAGTTTAGCTAGGGAAGTGGCTGTAGCCTACACTGCTCTACATCGGAGGTGGAAACCCGAAACTACTGCAGAAATACACGGAGCACAAACATGTCCTTTATAAACCTGAAGCTGCACAGACCACGGAAGCCGCGCTGCTCGTCTCTATCAACTTTTCAAAATACATTCGGGGCTACAGTGCCATTAGGGGAGGGGCCGCTCACTGATCCCCCTATATACCTGAAAATCCTAGACATGGTTGTGACCTGCACTTCGTTAGTGCTTTCTGATTAGCCTGTGCTGTGTTTGTATTGAAATAAGAGGCTGCTGCGGCCCACTGTACGGGTTGAGCAGAGGCTGCAGTTTAACCAGCGGGCAGCGGCCGCACACCAGGCTGCCAGATGGCGTTGCTAAGAACTTAGAATGTAGAACTATTATCAGACGGCCCTCGCGGCCTCGAAACACTGCCGGCCCACCGGGAACAGTCCCGACTCTCCCGACTGCCTCTCCGCCTCTGGTAGTATGTGTTGTGTAGCAGTAGTTGTGTAGTATTAGTTGTGTAGCAGTAGTTGTGTAGTATGTGTTGTGTAGTAGTAGTTGTGTAGTATGAGTTGTGTAGTATTTGTTGTGTAGTATGTGTTGTGTAGTAGTAGTTGTGTAGTAGTTGTATAGTATGTGTTGTGTAGTATTTGTTGTATAGTATGTGTTGTGTAGTAGTTGTATAGTATGTGTTGTGTAGTAGTAGTTGTGTAGTAGTATTTGTGTAGTATTTGTTGTGTATTGACCTCAGTAGCAGCCATAGCAGAGCGAATCTCTCGGGTTATTATGTGTTGTGTAGCGGTAGTTGTGTAGTATTTGTTGTGTAGCAGTAGTTGTGTAGCGGTACTTGTGTAGCAGTAGTTCTGTAGTAATATTTGTGTAGTATTTGTGTAGTATTGACCTCAGTAGCAGCCACAGCAGAGCGAATCTCTCGGGTTATTTGAGCCTGACGAAAAGCTTCGTAGAAACTCTGGTCCGACGCCATGGTAACGGTCAGCACGGCGCTGTAGGCACGACGAAGCTTCGTGTTATTGGTCAGCTGAGGAAATACTGTGTCCTGATTGGACAGAGGAGGGAAACAGGGAACTTTACTCAGACCGAGGACTTCAGAGATTATTGTTATAATCAGAAAACAGCTTCAGTAAGAAATATAACGTAGTTATCTAAACGTTCTATTGATCTGCAGCCGTTTCAGGAAGTTAAGAATGATTGGTCACCTGGTACGGCATGGCGTACAGCAGGGCGTCATACGGAATAAAGATGTAACCGTCGGAAACCATCCCCATGTCCAAAGCAGCCAATAGGAGCTTTTCCTGATCCTGTCCACCAATCAGGACGGAGCTCATGCACATTATTACCACTGCAAAAAGGAAATTAAAAAGTGATTATCTGCAGATCAAATAATGTTTCTGTGTATGAAAAGGAGTTTTAGATGATCTCTGTGATCTGTAAAGCCCAGTTCAGACCAGCGAGTTGCAACGAGATGAGGTGACACTAGCAGCTAGCTGCAATGGGTCGGACTGCAGCGTTGCCATAGCAATGTCTCTTTCTTCTATCATATATATATATATATATATATATATATACACATGGATACCGCATTCACCGCTGCTATTCTCTGGAAAGATCATCGACGCAGTCGCCACTTTAGGTCGTACATATAATTTCTGGCTGTATTTCCAACAGATTTTCAAGCAGTTTGCTTCGCTACAGATGCCAGACGTGTATTTATGGCACAGGATACTTGGTTAAATTAAAAATTAGGGTTTTCATACCAAAATACCTTATCTTGTCTAGATGGTAACAGTACACGGCTTTAAGCCTTAAATTAAATTTAAACAGGTGAGATATATAAAAATTCAACCTCCGTACAGTTGTCATGAAGAGGGAAATTATCTAAAGAAACTAAAATATATTACTAATTACTTAAATAAAAATAACTTAGCTTAATTCAGTATCAGGTGAGTCACTTAGCTTAATGTTAGCTTAGAATGTTATTCCATGTTATTCCATGTTGCTTAGTTTCCATCCAAAAGCAGCACAAAAGTCTGTCTTTTTCTCTGAGTCTTTATGGTCACACGGGTCACACGTCCATCCCAAAACAGCGGAGGCACAGACGCATCTCACGAGCCAAATGCTGTATCTACGTATATATACTGTGTCTATGGTCTTCTCTTTGTTGCGTCTAAATATGAAGGTGGATAACGTTAGTGATAGTGAGAAACTTGCTACAGCTGCATTTCTAACTTCTGTTGAAACAGGTCTCTTACGTTCTAAAACCAGCCTCTGGAGACTCCACCAGCTGACTTCTCTATCGGCTGTTGAAACAAGAGACGTCTCTTACGTTCTAAAACCAGCCTCTGGAGACTCCACCAGAGGCTGGTTTGAGTCAAGCTGAGACGGGCCGGTTCGGACCGCTGAAACCTTGCAGGGAGCATATTCTAAAATGGTTTTGTCTCGTCTCCAATCTTTGGTCTGAACTAGACTTTAGGGTTGGACAGAGTTTTTGGATGGAAATCACCTGATCATGTGCAGATAAATAATGTTTCTGTGTCTGAAGATGTTAATCTCATCTGATCTGTTGAACACAAACAGCCCTGACCTTTGACCTTGTCAGCTTCTCTGATAGTTTTGAGCGCCTCCCGAGGTCCACCCTTGCTCTCTGTTTCCATGGTAACCACCGGACCAATCGGCAGGCCCAGAGCTCGGAGCGCCGAGGCCACTTCCTGTCCGGTGCTCTCCCATAGGTCGGATGGAGCTGATGACCAACATGAAGAAAGACAGAAAATACATCAAACATCAATAACGTGACGGCAGACTCGATTGATGTCTTTACAGTCTCCCTCGTCCACGATGTTGGATTTAAAGGTCTTTAGGATTTCCCAACCAGAGATAAAACCTGAGATAGGATAGGATTCCTAAAGATGGTTAGGATTCTGTAATACCATCGTTTTTAGTGCTCGCTTTCATTATTTCAAAGTTGGAAATGATTTCCTTTCA
>NC_050189.1:19499855-19514855 GCF_008315115.2 Sander lucioperca
TACGCTTTGGGGAGTCTCTCGGTCAGTACAGTCAGTAAAGAATGTAACTGTTAAATTACTGCGCACATCTGGACCGCAGCCAAGCAATAGTTAATGCTAGTGGTTAGTATTAGGGCTTGACTCAGAAACTGAGATTCAAATTTGGGTTCCATTGACTGATCTTCATACCTGACTTTTAGGTGCCAGGTAGGTATATGAGTAGGTATATAAAAATGAGTAGTGCCATCATAATGACTTAATCAGAGAGATATGTGCCAGAAGATAAAACATGTAAAACATAACAACTGTAGAAGCTGTTCTTTCTAAATTAATAAATTAAGTATAATAAAAGAATATGGTAATGCCATGTGTGCATTTAGACGGTAGGAGGAATCAAGTAAATACACAGACGAGGCATGTGTGAGCAAAAAAGGACACATACAGTATGTCTATAACTCTCTGTGAAATAGGGATGCCACCATGAGGACATTTTCCCACTGGTTAATAAACGTGTGATAACCGCTGTGTTACAGGTAACTGTCCCGTTATAAGCAACACTGCTGTCAGTTTTAATGGCAACTTCACTCTTTTGGGGTTTATGACAAACCAGTCATCAAAATTAAATTGGCTAATTGTTTTGCAGATGTTATGCATTTGTAAGGATTCAACACACTGCATAACACAACAACTTGATGAGCAAGGCATCTGTCAGCGTCGATGAAATAGCTTTCACCTGCTGCATCTCTCTTAGCAATGAGTGCCCTCTGCAGTTGTGGGACTTTGTGATACTACTAGGGAGGCCTTTGTTTAGGGAAGGTGTACTGCTAACAGAACAGAGTGGTTCTTTTTGTTTTGTCAGCATTGGTCAATGGGTTAGGGTCAACGGGTTAGGGTCAACGGGTTAGGGGTTAGGGTTAGGGTAGTACGGGTTAGGGGCTAGGGTTAGGGTAGTACAGGTTAGGGTCAACGGGCTAGGGTTAGTGTTAGGGTCAACGGGTTAGGGTTAGGGTCAACGGGCTCAGGCGACCTCATTTTAAACTTGCAGTCCATAAACAGACTGAGAAATATGTCACTTTAGTATTTGAACAACTCAGTACATACCTCGCATTTTTTCAGCTTTTTTGTTTTGCGCTTGGACTTTCTGGGCTTCTTGTCCTCAGATGATGCTGTGTCGGCTTCAGAATCCGAGGACTCATTAGATGAGGAAAGGTCAGTTTCATCTGAGTCATCTTTCTTCCGTCCAGGTTGTTTCTTTATATGTGAGATCTTAACTGCTGTCTCAGCTCTCCTGTCATTTTTAGCGTAAGAGCTGTGCAAATCAAACAACGAAGTGATTTAACAGCAGAAGTTTCATCACAATCAACCATTTCTCTCCTCAGTAAGCATGTCAATCCATTCTGTTAAGGTGGCAATCTCACCTTGTTGACTTTCAATGGTTTGCCTAGCCTCCTGCAGAAGGGTCTGGAGTAGAGTACTCTGGAACAGATGGAGGCCTTATAATGAAATACTATTACATTTTAAACTTTTGACAATCTCCCTCTCCTTAGCCAATGGCAAACTGGCAGATAATTAAAGCTGCATAAAACTAAAATTATAAAACTGACAATATAAATTCCATCTTTAATGTTTCACTGAATGTAACTGGCTATGAAACACATGCCACATACCCTTTTCTTTTGCAGAGGTTCCTGGATGGTCATGTGGAGGTGGAAGCACTGTACATTTTGAATGAAAGATATAAATAACAAATTTAGAGAGATAATACCTTCTACAGATGATGTCAATGTTCTTTTTTGGCCAGTAATGTATGTTTATGTCTAAGTAGCAGCCAGGTCAAGGGCTAATTTTATATCAGATAAGAACCTCTTTTGGATTCATATCAACTATTAGTAAGTTTTAGAAATGTAGTATTTGTAGTAGCTTTATAAAAAACATAAATACAACATACGATGCTGAAAAAAATCAACATTATAATTCAACAATTTGAGTGAGAGCTGGAGTAAAATTAACCTTACAATAGCTTATATACAGCACTGACAATGTGATAAAGCAGACACCCCGTTTTTAGCAGTACATTTCTTTTGCTGAGTTTTTTTTGTGTGACTTTGCAGCACTAAAATATTAGTATTAGTAATAAGTCTGTCAGGATTTAAAAAAAGGGTAGAGGTTACCAACAGTACATGTAGATAGTAGTAACCACCTGTGTTCTGAAGGTCTCCAGAGAGGATCTCTTTTGACAGCATCTTTTTTATCTCCATCATTAACAAACTTTAGTTTCACTCTTCAGTTCCAGTGTTTTAAGAGAACAATAAACAACCTTTATAACAACAATACTACATTATAACAGCAATACAGACAAAACAATGTAGGAGACCTTTTCATGCATCTTGGCATTTGCAGTTTGTTTTCTGTGCCTTATCTTGTGGAGGCTGTTGCACAGACAGGTCTGGGTGGAGGATTACACAAGACAACACAGAAGAGAATAACTTAAAGCATCATTTTTTTAGTGTCACTATCAATGTCACATCACTTATTACTGCTCATTGTGTTTTAGGAGGGGGTTGAGGGAGTAACGTTATCTTTCACTATGCAGAGGCCCAGAAGGATGACATGAAGATACACATGTTAACCTGATACTTCAGCTAATTCAATGTAATGTAAGCTATATATAAGCACCTTTAAGTGCACATTTTTTAGAAGTAACGTTAACGTTATTCCAGTATGGTACGCTAACCATTTTTCACATTAGTGAAGTGTTGTGTAACGTTAACAGTGTAACATTACAAAACGATGATATAAACTAAACCTAAATAGTTACAAAGCTGGCGTACACTGATAACGTTATCCATTGTAAAAGAGAATAAATAATAATAATAATAAGCTTTTATAGTTAACGTTGACCTTTACCAGTAAGTTGGAATAACCAATACAGAAAACTAGCACGCAGTTGACCTGGCTAACGTTAGCTTGTTCTTGCTAGCTAGCTAGTTAGCAAACGTCACTGTAATTTTGTAACGTTCTGAATTTTATAACATACTTTTCCGTCACCAAATTAGCAAGATCAATGTTTTCTTATGTTACGTACCAATAATTTTGTCCGTGTCATACTGAGGTTTCTGACACTTTCTCTTGCTCTCTTCGCAGAGCTAAGGATTTCATGCTTCCTCTTCCTCCTCCTCCTCCTCCTCCTCGCCACTGTCCTCGGTAACGTTATCTGGTGCTAACTGCAGAACGGAGGAAGTTTTTCTCGTTCCGAGTGGAGCTCTGGAGGTACCTGGATTTCCAACGTGTACCAGGGTGATACCACTGTCAGAGAACACGGCGCTCCGAAAAGTTTGATATCAATAAGAACGTTTATGATGTTTTTGTTAGGGAGCATCTCTACAGATAGGAGCGCTATGCATTTTAACAGGAGGCAAAACACTATTCGACAGGGGCACACAAGACCGCTCGCGAAAGGTCACCCTACTCTGTCTCTGATTGGTTAGGTTTACGCGGGCTATTAACGTCGCTGAAAAAGAAATAGGCCAGCAAACCTCACGTTAAGACCAATTTAACAATCCATGGTAGGGACATGAGTCTGGAAAGTAAAAAATTGTGTTTAACTGAAGGAAAGCCAACTAACAGGAAGACAGTCCAGCTGATTAGATGGCTACAAAACAAAAAGCTTGTGAAAAAGAAAATAAGGTGCAGGTTATGTTAAAACGCAATGGAGCTGAAGAAGAAACACAACTCAACAGAAGTCTATAGATGGTATGTGGCATAACGTTACTAAATTCACTTCACTTTTCTCCTGTTTGTATCCCATTCTTTGCACTGTTGTATTCTTTTCTTCCTGACTTTATACTCTCTCTTTTTATTTTTACAAATGCTGTGCACTTTCAATCAATTACCAATATGTAATATATAATTTACTTATTAATATTAATATAAGGTATTTATAGTGTTGTATTAAAATGTTAGGGGTAGACTAAATTTACTGAAATATTCCATGGTTAAATGGTTTTGTCCTAATTCAGGACCATATATATATATATATATATACAATGCTTTACACAATATTTGTTAAATAGCTGTTGGTTTTGTTTATTAAATTGTGTTTATTAAAATGTTTGTTAATTACATGTTTATTGTATATAATATTTACTGTATCATGGAAGGTGTACTTACATTAATTTTATTTTTTTATTGAGGGTATGCCGACACAAGAGCCACAGGGGAAGAAAAATAACCAAGACAATAAGACTGGATCTGTCTTTGAGAACTCAAAATGCAGTTTTATTTCATGGATGAAATTTTTCTACAGGTAATCCAGATCATTTTACTAATAATAATTAATAATTTCACTGCAATCCAATAGTTAAAAATCTTTATCATGACTGTATTTAGATAGCTTTATTGTTCTAAGATGTTATAGCAAGGCGGTATACCGCAATACTGCATTCTGTAGCTATATTTAATTAATGAGGGACATAAAAAAACATTTTCCCAGCCTGTAAAATGGCTATGTTGTGATGACCGGAAACATTTAATAAACAGGTACATTTTCTTCCTTATCAGGTTCTCATAAGGCTTGCGGCTGAGGCAGGTTGACATGAAGACAGATGGCATAGCAAAAAGCTCAACAACACTCTCAGAGATGGCATCCTGTGCAAGAAGAGTCTGCAGACATGCAATGAAGCGACATGAAACTAAAACTGAAAACTGTGACGTACAAGTGGTCAGCCTCAGTACCAGATTCGGTGCCTGTTTGGACCAGAAGCATTTAACCCAAACCCTAACTAACTGCAACTTATAGTTCTACTTCTTGGTTCAAACTACCATTTAGTTTGTAGTGATTGTGAAAAGCAAAGTCATAGTTTTAATCAGGAATGTGTAAAATTGCTCAGCATTCAGAATTTTTTTTTTCAATGTTGTTTATTTTGATTGATTTACTGAACACAGTTTACAGTACATAATTACTCCATAATTAATTAAAGCTATATTTTTTTACAGGTAGGACAGAACGAACCCAAACGCAAAGCTCAGCAAAAGTTATTTTATTTAGGGAAAAAGGGGAAGCGAATGGGGAAGTGGGAAGGAGGATGCCAGGGAACCGAAACAGGGAGCTCCGAGAGCACGGGGAGACCGGGGCTGGGAGAGGCGCAGGAGAGCCACTGAAGGTGATGAGAGCTGAGGCAGGCTGGAGCAGGGAACCGTGAGGGAGGGACTGAATGGAGGAGCCAGCTGACTGGAGGCAGAGCGATGGTGAGGGTGGTGACTGAAACAAAAAACACTGAAGACGGATTACAAAAGGTACAGGCAGGAAGATATGCAGGATAATTTTCTGGAGCTTGAGTCATGTGTCACCGATGAGACAGGAGCAACGATCAAGCGGAGATGGTGAGTCAATCCGGGGTTTAAATACTGAGCTTGATTGTAGTTGATGACCGGCAGGTGTGTACAGCAGGAGGAGTGGTGGTGAGGAGGTGATCAGGTGTGTACAGCAGGAGGAGTGGTGGTGAGGAGGTGATCAGGTGTGTACAGCAGGAGGAGTGGTGGTGAGGAGGTGATCAGGTGTGTACAGCAGGAGGAGTGGTGGTGAGGAGGTGATCAGGTGTGTACAGCAGGAGGAGTGGTGGTGAGGAGGTGATCAGGTGTGTATGGAGGGAGGAGTGGTAGTGAGGAAGTGATCAGGTGTGAATGGAGGGAGGAGTGGTAGTGAGGAGGAGATCAGGTGTGTACAGCAGGAGGAGTGGTGGTGAGGAGGTGATCAGTGTGTGTATGGAGGGAGGAGTGGTAGTGAGGAGGAGATCAGGTGTGTATGGAGGGAGGAGTGGTGGTGAGGAGGAGATCAGGTGTGTACAGCAGGAGGAGTGGTGGTGAGGAGGTGATCAGTGTGTGTATGGAGGGAGGAGTGGTAGTGAGGAGGAGATCAGGTGTGTATGGAGGGAGGAGTGGTGGTGAGGAGGAGATCAGGTGTGTACAGCAGGAGGAGTGGTGGTGAGGAGGTGATCAGGTGTGTATGGAGGGAGGAGTGGTAGTGAGGAGGTGATCAGGTGTGTATGGAGGGAGGAGTGGTAGTGAGGAGGAGATCAGGTGTGTACAGCAGGAGGAGTGGTAGTGAGGAGGTGATCAGGTGTGTATGGAGGGAGGAGTGGTAGTGAGGAGGAGATCAGGTGTGTATGGAGGGAGGAGTGGTAGTGAGGAGGTGATCAGGTGTGTATGGAGGGAGGAGTGGTAGTGAGGAGGTGATCAGGTGTGTACAGCAGGAGGAGTGGTAGTGAGGAGGAGATCAGGTGTGTATGGAGGGAGGAGTGGTAGTGAGGAGGTGATCAGGTGTGTGCAATCAGCTGGCTGTCACAGGCAGGAGGAGAGGGGGGAACACAGAGAGGCAGAGCTAAGACAAACTGACAGCAAAACATGACAGAGGGGAAAAAGGGCCACAAACATGAAGTAATGAAGAAGTAATGTTTAGTTAATCATGATTACAACAGTATAATTCATTAGAATATATGTACACTGCTGTGACTGGACAGTTTTTTGTTCAGTCATTTTAACTACAGATTTACCTGATGAAGAAGACATGAACATCATTAATTAATCAGAAGTCATGATGATTCAAATATCTTAATTACTGCATTAATAAACGTATTGTTCCTGCATTAAGTCATGCATCAGATACTATAAATCCATGTATATTAATATTTCATGAAGTACTACATGACTGAATTCATGCTTTTTCATGCATGAAGTCATGATAATTCATGTACCATTATTATAAAGTGTTACCATATATATTATATATATATATATATATATATATATATATATATATATATATATATATATATATGAAAAGTATATAATAAGGCTAAAGAACTCTCTGCTCTGAGAGGATCTGTTGGTCTGATCTGGATTAGATCTCCAGCTGGTCTGCAGTCAGGAATAGAGGCAGGATTATCCCGGCTCTATATCTGCTCTGATCCATCTGAAGGAAAGGCCCGAGTCCCAGAGAGAAGTGTCTGGGTCAGAACCACACACACTAACTCAACAGGTACAGGAAGTAGTACATGTGTTCAGGTTTCTGTGTTTGTTACCCGTAGGACCTTTAGTTAGAGAGTTAAGACGTGCAGGTTGTCTATGAGACCCTTCAGATACCACGGATAAATAACTGTTAACGTGCTGATCAACATGCTATAATATCTGTTAAATACCATTAAAACACTTCAAACTGAACATCATCAATGTACCAATCAATGAATAACTAATGTTCCTCAGTGGGACTGGTGCTGGAAGAAAGCTGCTTTTATATCCTTTGGTTTTACACCGTGGAACTAACAATATTATATATACAGTATATACAGTGGGGCAAAAAAGTATTTAGTCAGCCACCAATTGTGCAAGTTCTCCCACTTAAAAAGATGAGAGAGGCCTGTAATTTTCATCATAGGTACACTTCAACTATGAGAGACAAAATGAGAAAAAGAATCCAGAAAATCACATTGTAGTATTTTTAATGAATTTATTGGTAAATTCCTCGGTAAAATAAGTATTTGGTCACCTACAAACAAGCAAGATTTCTGTCTCTCACAGACCTGTAACTTCTTCTTTAAGAGGCTCCTCTGTCCTCCACTCGTTACCTGTATTAATGGCACCTGTTTGAACTTGTTATCAGTATAAAAGACACCTGTCCACAACCTCAAACAGTCACACTCCAAACTCCACTATGGCCAAGACCAAAGAGCTGTCAAAGGACACCAGAAACTAAATTGTAGACCTGCACCAGGCTAGGAATACTGAATCTGCAATAGGTAAGCAGCTTGGTGTGAAGAAATCAACTGTGGGAGCAATTATAAGAAAATGGAAGACATACAAGACCACTGATATTCTCCCTCGATCCGGGGCTCCACGCAAGGTCTCACCCCGTGGGGTCAAAATGATCACAAGAACCAGACGGGGGGACCTAGTGAATGACCTGCAGAGAGCTGGGACCAAAGTAACAAAGGCTACCATCAGTAACACACTACGCTGCCAGGGACTCAAGTCCTGCAGTGCCAGACGTGTCCCCCTGGTTAAGCCAGTACATGTCCAGGCCCGTCTGAGGTTTGCTAGAGAGCATTTGGATGATCCAGAAGAGGATTGGGAGAATGTCAGATGGTCAGATGAAACCAAAATAGAACTTTTTGGTAAAAACTCAACTCGTCGTGTTTGGAGGAGAAAGAATGCTGAGTTGCATCCAAAGAACACCATACCTACTGTGAAGCATGGGGGTGGAAACATCATGCTTTGGGCTGTTTCTCTGCAAAGGGACCAGGACGACTGATCCGTGTAAAGGAAAGAATGAATGGGGCCATGTATCGTGAGATTTTGAGTGAAAACCTCCTTCCATCAGCAAGGGCATAGAAGATGAAATGTGGCTGGGTCTTTCAGCATGACGATGATCCCAAACAGTATATAATAACAGTAGTTTGGGTTAAAGGAGTGCAGCTCCTCAGCCACCAGAGGGCAGCAGGGTAGTATAATAGTATTAGACAGTAGTATAATAGTATTAGACAGTAGTATAATAGTATATAATAACAGTAGTATAATGGTATTAGACAGTAGTATAATAGTATTAGACAGTAGTATAATAGTATATAATAACAGTAGTTTGGGTTAAAGGAGTGCAGCTCCTCAGCCACCAGAGGGCAGGGTAGTATAATAGTATTAGACAGTAGTATAATAGTATTAGACAGTAGTATAATGGTATTAGACAGTAGTATAATGGTATTAGACAGTAGTATAATAGTATTAGACAGCAGTAGTATAATAGTATTAGACAGTAGTATAATAGTATTAGACAGCAGTATAATATATAATGGAGGAATTCTAAGTAATGACCCAACTGTCAGCTCGTCATCATGATACACCCCACACACACACACACACACACACACACACACACACACAAGGAGGAAACAGAAATTAACAGAAATTCTGTTTTATTTTACACAAATAAAGCAAAAACACTCCAAATGACAAACTTCACTCTGACAGTAAACATCTCTCCTGTTCTACAGTCTGGAGTCAGTGACATTATTATTCAGCTGCTGATCATCAATCAATCAATCAATCAATCAATCAATCTACTTCACTTCAGTTAGTTTACTGGTCCAGTCAACACACACACACACACACACACACACACACACACACACACACACACACACACACACACACACACACACACACACACACACACACACACACACACACACACACACACAGAGCAGAGCAGGATGGTGATCTGCGTCCTGATTGGTCAGGAGGTCTTCAGAGGGAAATCTTTGTGTTTCTGAAGCTCGAGTTGTCCCTGAAACACACCAACACATTTAATATGTTACCGTTTGATATTTAACCGCCAGCTGTTAGTAGATCATCGTTCTGACAGAGAGTACATCACACTGGTGTACAATAATAACCAAACTGAAAACTAGAACATAACGAGGCCTCACTAAAACCCTTCTGATGTTTTAGCTGTATTATTCCTATGATACTCCTAGAATCAGCAGTCAGAAATCTTCTCCGTGAAGTACCGGCCACGTACGTTTCATCCCCATGACCTCATATGTTGTGGAGAGAGACATAGTGGAATCTGATTGGTCGAGTCAACTGATGGTCATGTTTAGTTTCTCCAGACTAAAAGCTGAGACTCGTCCAGCGCCACCAGCTGTTTCCTGTTTAAGATTTAATAACTTTATGATAAAGAGGCAGAACCATCTGATCTATCTATAACTGACGTTAAAGAACCCCTACGCTTAGTTACAGGAACTCAGGTACTACTAGTACTCTAGTACTACAGTAGTACTCAGAGTTTGGGTCATGTGTAAAGTTAGATTTTACCGGTCGATATTTTCCGTGTTTACCGAGGTTAAAGGGTAACATGTGTTATAATTTAACCTGGCCCCTGAGTGGCTGATGGACACCAATCTCTGAAACTGGTCCAGTATTAAGAGAAGGAAACAAGATACAAGTTAACGGGGCAAAGCTGCAGCTTGTATTTACCTTCACAACAGTTCACAACTCAGATTAATATTCTAAGTGTCTGACAACATTATGGGATGGATTTCTAAACCTGCTGGAGCTGCTACCCCCGCGACCCGCTACCGGATAAGTGGAAGAAGATGGATGGATTTCTAAGGAGGTCGACCACAACTCGCGGTGCGTATAATAAGCCTCTCTCTGCTGGTTTACCCACGCTGTCTCTCTCTCAGCCTGTCTGACCCACTCTGGTTTACCCACGCTGTCTCTCTCTCAGCCTGTCTGACCCACTCTGGTTTACCCACGCTGTCTCTCTCTCAGCCTGTCTGACCCACTCTGGTTTACCCACGCTGTCTCTCTCTCAGCCTGTCTGACCCACTCTGGTTTACCAACACTGCCTCGGCCTGTCTGACCCACAACCATAAACAGGCTGGCAGACACCTCGCTGATAACCTCAGACTGATCCCCTGGTTACAGTAACTAGGTTAATGGATTTTACTGGGTCTATTTCTCCATACCTTTTACAAAATCTAATCAAGAAAACAACTAAGATTAATATTTTAGGATGACAGTCTATGGGGTTTGCCATTCTGAGTACCGTGGTGGTGGTGAGCAACAGAGACACGGGGACCCCCCCTAGTGTCATGGTGGTGAAATGCTCCGTGATGCAAAGCAACCCCAATAGTCGGTGTTTCAAGGACTGTGATTGGTCGACTGGTCCTGAGTGACTGTGATTGGTCAGCTGGTCCTGTGTGTTGATAGTGGGTGTTTCAAGGACTGTGATTGGTCAACTGATCCTGAGTGACTGTGATTGGTCAGCTGGTCCTGTGTGTTGATAGTGGGTGTTTCCAGCAGCTACTGTGGGGAGTAGCAACATGCTAGTTCACTGACATCAGCTTTGTAAATAAACTCAGAGATAGTTTGGTTCCAATGACGGGGTTACCTGTCTGTAAAGTGTCTATATGTCAGTAACGTTTTGAAATTAGCACTTCTCCAGCAAGCAGTACTTTGTGGGCAGATGTGCTAAAGTTAGCATGCTAACATAACATAAACTGGCTGGCAGACACCTCACAGATACCCTCAGACTGATCGCCCCCTAGCGTTATGGCGGTGAAATGCACCGCGATGCAAAGCAACACCGACGCAGAACTCCCAAAGGGTCACGACGCCGTAGGAGCGACGGCGTAGCTACAGCGTGGAGTTGACGCAGACGCACAAAACAGCCTTAGCGGTCTTTACAGTTAAATTTAGCTGAGAAAAGGAAGTCTATATCCACCATGTTGCACTTCCAGGATGGATGTATTTTCGCCAGATGTCCGTCCCCTTCCTCTGTCTCTGTGTTGGCGTTCTAACCTCCGGTGGATTTCTGAGGACTATTATTATAGTATTATAGTTTAAATAAGAACATGTTTCCTGTATCATGTACATTGATAGAGTCAGTGTTTGACTTCCTTATTCAACCGTAGAATCAAAGACTAAAAGAAGATTCTTTATCAGGTCATATTCCATAAAGTAGCTCCTGATGGATGTTCTCTACTGACTCCTCTATCAGACACACAGACACACTATGTTCCTGGATCAGGACTACTACGCACAGTACTACTTACAATACTTACAGTACTGAGGCTGTCTGTGTGGGTCTTGTACTCCATGATGGAGTTGGTCAGTAGTAGTACTACAGTAGTAGTAGTATAGTACAGTAGTACCTGAGGCTGTCTGTGTGGGTCTTGTACTCCATGATGGAGTTGGTCAGTAGTAGTACTACAGTAGTAGTAGTATAGTAGTACCTGAGGCTGTCTGTGTGGGTCTTGTACTCCATGATGGAGTTGGTCAGTAGTAGTACTACAGTAGTAGTAGTATAGTAGTACCTGAGGCTGTCTGTGTGGGTCTTGTACTCCATGATGGAGTTGGTCAGTAGTAGTACTACAGTAGTAGTAGTATAGTAGTACCTGAGGCTGTCTGTGTGGGTCTTGTACTCCATGATGGAGTTGGTCGGGAGGTTCAGGACTCGTCTCAGCGTGTCTCTGATTCTGGACGTTGTCGTCTGGTCGTTGGACGTCCTGTTCCAGATGGACAGGATGTCCTCCTGAGAGAAAGACAGGTAGAGAGACAGACAGGTAGAGAGACAGGGAGACAGAGAGAGACAGGTAGAGAGACAGACAGGGAGAGACAAAGTTCCTAATAAAAAACAAGCACATTTTTTTGCTTCTTTACTTGTTGGGAGTTTTGCATTGTTTCCCTTACTGTACGTACGTAAGTACGTACTCTCTCTGTAGCAGTATTTCATTTCATTTATTTTTATTTCGACCAAAACTAAAAATACATATACACATACAGCATGTACCCATATATACATATACATACATACATATGCATATATATACAAATACATATATATAAATATAACTATAAAATAAAAGTGTGTAGCAACACACCAAAGGAAAAGGAACAATCTCCATCCAGTGTTTACAAGTAATATTAAAAATACTTATTACCATTTTTGATTTTAAAAATGTGTCTGAAAAGGAGCCGGATGAAGCCGAAGCTAGTAAAGTTTCCCCTGATTCACTTTAAGTCATTTCTTTATATATCTGTTATTATTTCTGGAGGTTTTATTTTTTCAGCTAAATCTGGTCCCACATTTACAAGAAAATGTTAAAACCACAAACCACATCTTCCATGTTTTCTATTTTCTTGTCATTTTCAATATAAATTCTGGGTAACTTGTTTTCCCATTGTTAGTTCCACTTCTAATGATAGTATTTAGAATATTCCAAAGACCTTTCATGTTATTTTTATTGTCATCTAATATTTTCTTGTAGTATTCTTTCTTGCATATCCTCATAATATTAGTTAATTTATTTCTATACTTTATTTTCTGCATCTGGGGTGCGATACTTGATAAGTTTTCTCTACAATGTATTTTTATTTCTGCAGGCATTAGATAAACTCTTAGTGATCCGTGGGCTGTTTGTTTTACTTTGTCTGTCACTGTACTGTTTTACAGGAACATTTTTGTCATACAATGTTGTAGAAGTTTTTAGAAATCCATTGTATGCTTTATCAATGTCATTTTCTTCATATAATATTTTCCAGTTTTGTTTCAGTAACTCTTCCTTAAAAGCATTTATGTTTTCCGCAGTTCTTACTCTTTTGTATTTGAGATGCCTAATGTCCCTGGGTTTCCTATAATTACAGTGATAGACGATGAAAACAGGTAAATGATCAGTTATGTCATTATATAATAGCCCGTTGTCTACATTGTTTTCCATATCGTTCGTGAAAATATTATCTATTAATGTAGCACAATGAGCTGTAATTCTACTGAGTCTGGGTCTGGTGATAGTTGGATATAAGCCCATACTTTAGTACATATTGTATTTATGAAATCTTCTGTCATTTTATGCTTTTTTGATTTAATAGGTCAATGTTATAATCTCCACATAAGAACATGATCTTTTGCAATGTTTTTGTAAAATTATTTTCCATCCACTCTTTAAATACCTTATATATATTGCCACAAACTTCTATTCACTCTGTTTTTATTATTCAGTTTGTAGCCGTCAATCTCTAAGTCCACACCTTTCTCAGTTTTGATGCAGGTCTCTGATATTGCTATGATGTTGAATTGATTCTTAAATTGGCTTAAATATGTTTTGATGCTATGGAAGTTGGAATATAGGCTTCTGCTGTTAAAGTGGATAATTGATATATTATGTTCTAGTTGGAAAGTTTTATTAAATTTCATCTCTGTATAATAACTGCAGCTGGTATTGATATTGCTTAGTAAATTATTTTCTGGATCAATATTATGTTCTATGTCCTGCATTTTATACTCTGTGTATGAAAAGGTATCTGGTCCGGATGCCGATGAATTCTTATCAGAATGTGACATGTTTGTTTTTGTTCTTACTTACTACTGGGTGTAAAAGCTATTACCTTATCATCATGTATAACTGCAGTAGTTCTGTAGTAGTATCACAGCAGTATGGTAGTAGTATTGCAGTATAATACCTGGAAGCGTATGGAGACAACGGCTCCACAGATCTCCTCCCCCACCATGAACTGCTCCCCCAGCATGGCCAGGATGATGTTCTCCCAGAACCGACTGGCTAAGCCCTTACGCAGTCGGATGATCCACTTCCCCCCGCTGCGGTTAGACTCGTCCTGAAGACAGACAGGTTAGAGAGAGAGACAGGTCAGAGACACTTCCCCCCGCTGCGGTTAGACTCGTCCTGAAGACAGACAGGTTAGAGAGAGAGACAGACAGGTTAGAGACAGACAGGCAGGATGATGTTCTCCCAGAACCGACTTGCTAAACCCTTACACAGACGGCTAATCCATTTCCCCCCACTGCACTTAGACTCGTCCTAAAGACAGACAGGTTAGAGAGACAGACAGGTTAGAGACAGAGAGGTCAGAGACAGACAGAAACACTTCTCCCTGCTGCGGTTAGACTCGTCCTGAAGACAGACAGGTTAGAGACAGACCGGTCAGAGACAGACAGAAACACTTCTCCCTGCTGCGGTTAGACTCGTCCTAAAGACAGACAGGTTAGAGAGACAGACAGGTTACAGACAGACAGGTCAGAGACACTTCTCCCCGCTGCGGTTAGACTCGTCCTGAAGACAGACCGGTTAGAGAGACAGACAGGTCAGAGACAGACATTCAGTTAAACAGAGCAGCTAATATTGGTTATATTAGAGAGAGTTAATGTTAAATAGAGCAGCTAATATTGGTTATATTAGAGAGAGTTAATGTTAAATAGAGCAGCTAATACTGGTTATATTAGAGAGAGTTAATGTTAAACAGAGCAGCTAATACTGGTTATATTAGTTGGTTATAACACCGCTGGGCGTCTGCCCTCGGCATTGTCGCTGATGTCAAGTTTCCAACTGACTGAATATAAGTTATCGTTACATTATGTTGTTAATAAATGTTTTAAATGGTGAGATATTATATTATTATTTGTTATGCATAAAAGTCTAAAACTGGCATAGCAACCTGTGCTTAAAAAAA